>NW_017305988.1:224988-235722 GCF_001594115.1 Trachymyrmex septentrionalis | reverse complement strand
TATATATATATATATATATAAAATTTTGATTTATTTAAAAATAAACTCAACAGCAATTGTTGACAATTAATAAAGTAATCTTAGTGATATTTCGCAAAAGAAAAAATGCTTTCGTCTTTAATAACTTAAAAATTCGATTATATAAATAACACAGACATACGAAAAATTGTTTTACCGGAGATAGACTGTAATATTCTTATATATTTTGATCTCTGAAACCGTTGTTCGAATTGCTCCCGTCACAATTTTTTCTTTTTACCAATGGAGATCTCGATTTTCCAATATTTTTAACTTAGCAATTTGTATATTTCATAAATTTGCATATTTTACCTCAGCATTTTGAAAACTAGGCTACTCAAGACTTTAAAAATGTTAGAGAATCGAAATGTTCCCCGATTGAAAAGACTAACGTAACGGAGCAATTTAGATATCAGATTACATTTCAGAGCGCCAAAATACGTAAGAATACCATGGTCTAATCTTCGAATGAAACATTAAGGCTCCTGAGGTTACATGGGCTCATGCTTGTGTGTTACAGTGCCTCGTTACGATAAACTCATGGCTGAACTCATAGGAGCGGAAAAATGACGTTTTGACGATGAAATTTGTGTTGCATGCCATTTCGTTATTTGCTTAATTGTAAAAATGTGACGTATTTATGTAAGTCCTAAAAATGGACAGAAACTACTAGTTATCCTGGAATTTGATATGTAAAAGCGTATATTTCATTCATTTCAATAGCTGTTCAAATTGTGTTTCTGTCCAAAATTAGGCTAACTTTACACCTCCCTTTACTGACTATTAAGAAAGAAAAGAACAATTTCTACCAATTTTTACAGGTATTTTAAAGCAATCTCGTAATTTAGATTTATCCAAATTGGATATTTAAAAACGGCTTGCAGCATAAATTTACGTGTCATTTCTCGCTTCTGATATCACGATTCCAATATGGCCGCCGCGACTACTCAAGAGCCTTAAATTTGGTTTTGCATGTCCGTGTAATTGGATGATAAATTTTAAAAATAATTTCACAAGATCTTCGAATAGAAAGAATGAAACACTATTTAATGAAATATTACTCGCGTGAAAATGTGAGAAATCTCTAGTATTAGACCGCACTTTGTGAATTATCCGATCAAGTAATTAATATACTTCCAGAGAAGCAATGAGAAAAAACATCATTAGAACACATATGTCTGGTT
Source organism: Trachymyrmex septentrionalis (assembly GCF_001594115.1). Lineage (NCBI taxonomy): Eukaryota > Metazoa > Arthropoda > Insecta > Hymenoptera > Formicidae > Trachymyrmex > Trachymyrmex septentrionalis. The sequence goes on along the minus strand of NW_017305988.1, from coordinate 234,520 downwards.
GACTTTTCATAGAAATTAGTCATTTATTGTAACAAAAATTTGAGATTAGCGCCGTTATTTCTAACGAACCGATTTACAACAGTGTTAACGCCGATTATACTTCCGAAAATGATTCTCTCTCATCAAAATAATTTCTAATAATTCTAAATTTGGACATATTTACAGAACATTATATGCGCAATATAACTATATAAAGTATTATAATTTTTATAACATTTTCAAATATAACATTCTTTCAAACAAAACTTCAAAATTCGCTTTCCCTGTGCATTGAAAAACAGTCTTGAAAAATTGTAATAAATTCTTCAAGATAGCAATATGAAAATTAAACTCCAAGTTGACAAAGTTCAATTAATTTGAGAAAAATAAAACAAAACAAGCCTCCGAGTTTAATTAAAGAAAACATACTATAATCAAACAGTATTTTACACGTCGCGAGCCAAGCTAATAATTATAATATCAAAAAAATAAAATCATAATTTCGAGTTAATATACTGCTCGACAAAATAACATCTTTAAAACACAATGAGGTAACCAAAGATCAAATTGAACTCCAAGTGATTTCATCAAAATTAACAACAAAAAAAAAGTTTTAACAAAATAAGAATTAAAAATAAAACAAATGTACGATAAGAATTTTACTCTTGGAGGTCAATGTGAAACTTGATAAAACCATCTCAATTTCTGTTGAGCTACGTAACGTCGCATCTACGCCCATGGAAAGCAGACAACGACGGTAGATTGCTCGAAGAAAGCATTACTAGATATATTTTATGAATATAGATATTTGAATCTACTTAGTATGAAAGGAAATGAAAAAAAAAAAAACTTGGCATCACGACGTGACTTGTTTTCATAGGCAGGTTCGGTTTGAAATGTTAAGAGAAATAGAAATTACGAAAGGGGAAAAAAGATTCAACTACGACAAATCGACATGCTAGAATTATTGATGCCCCCTCTGCCTCTCCGTTGCCGCTGTTGTTGCTGCCGCTGTTGATGGCTCTCGTTCTCGTGTTCCCTCGGGAAAACCTCTGTCGCGGAGACGTGACGGTCCAAAGGCGACACCTTGACTAGTCTGGTATAGGGTGTCAAACGATGACCCGTCCTCTTCTGATGTGACCGCATGATGTCCACCCTGGTGAAACGTCGCCGGCAGGTCCCGCAGGAAAATTGCTTCTCCACCCCGCACTCGTAGCGCTGATGCCTTTCCAGGGAATACTGGACCGAATAACGTCGGTCACAGCGTGAGCAACGATACCCGAGAAAAGACTCTGAAACACCGTGGGGCCCTCCACAACTATCACGCGAGCATACAACGCGTCTCCATTCATTGGAATCTTCCTTCACGTGGAATGCGAGGGAATGATTGAATCTAGATCAGTTGCGATCGGTTCTGTCAGTTTTGTCGTCGATTGTCGTGAAAATTGGAGGTTGCATCAAGAAGAATGAATTAGAATCCAAGTGTACTTCTTTCAAGTTGTAGATGAGATACATAAACGTACGAGTTTTTACCAAACGTATACCTGTTTCTCGTTATTTGAGTAAACATCATAAATCCTTGTTCTTGTAAAGATTAGTTACCATTCGTGCAATGTATTGCAGCTCTGGTAATGATCGCTGCGCAGCAATGATTAACAGAGAAGCAATAATTGCATTAAAATGATAACAGTCAAATCAATTACAAATATTGCGATTATTTGAATTTTGAAAGTATTTTATGAAGGCAAGAATTTATAAATGCAAATATTAGCAACAGGAAATAAAAGTTGATAAATACTCTCTCACGTTTATGAACTGTTTCGATTATAAAGTAACAACCTTTTTCATAAAATAGGAACGATATTAATTTAATCCTATGATCCTATATGAATTGTACCTTTGTGTTTTGCTGTTACAATATCAGTTAATTTTGAATAGTATGCATTAAAAACCTCCATTCCATAAAAAATGTTTATAATTTCAAATAAAATGAATTTATGTGTAATTTTCTGTGATGCTGAAGCTGGAAATTCAGAAGATTTGAAACCTCTGCGAGACCCGCAACGAAGTTGCAAATCAATATAAAAATCCTAAAGCAACTCTTTAAGAAAATTATTCATATTTTCAATGAAAATGAACGTAAAAATCATTTTCTTCGAGAATTTAAATAATTAACCTTTCAATTACATCACACAAATTATATTTATATCGTTTTATCATCCAACGATTATTTTTCACGATTTTTCCTCAAAATTTTGTTAAAGCTATATATACCCAGAATTAAATTTCGCCAAACTTACTTTGTTATAATCATTCGATACTTGCGAGAAGCGACACAATATTGCTGCGTGAATCTTACCATTTTTTGCGCCACTGCTCGCAATATATCCGAATGAAGATACACATAAAACCGCGCATAAAAACATTCAAGGATAATTCCATCAGTTTAACAAAAATCTGAGAGTCAAATTCGTTAAATCAATCGTTATCAGCGAATAGAATAATCAGAAGATAATTTGTTCTATGCACACTATTCAATTATTCATCCGCGAAACGTGGTGATGAGGCTCCCTATAACGCGTTAAGAAACTATTGCTTCCTTCGATCACGAACGATACAAAGATAATCGACAGATTGTTTGCACGCCAACGCCCTAAATTTGACGACCAATAAGTGCAACTTGCAATAATCTCACAATCCAATTAATTTTGCACGAAAAGCTCCGAAAAGAGTCTACATGCTTTACTCTCTGCCTCAAATCGAAACATATGAGAATTCAAACATTTCATTCATACAAAAAAATTCATACACACACTCTTCATCATGAGGGACGGACTATTCACCGAAACAATAAAATCCAGTTTTTAACACAGCATGTACATTGAGCTGAAAAATTAAAAAAAAATAGGAAGAATAAAAGAGGAGAGGAAAAATATAATATCGGACATGTCATCGATCTGTTTTCATTCAGCGAACATTACGTAACTTTCTAGCAAAAAGCAACGCAATTTCCACGGAATGAGATTACAAGAAAACAAATTTACACGGACATTGTTGAAAAATTTAACCATTGAATGAAAAAAAAGTCGAGTTGATGAAAATTGTGAAATGAAGTTATTCGAAAAGTTAACTGACAAAAGCATCATTGCAATGTTCCGCCTGTCAGTATATCATGAAAATTATTTCATCTATTATATCCATATATATGTATATACATATATATATATATATATATAATTTATATATATATATATATATATATATACACATATACATACATAAATGTATATAATGTATACATATATATATATATATATATATATATATATATAAATCAAGAAAAACGTGCCAAAAGTATATCTTATTTTTGGTATAATAAACGAATAATGGCAGAAATAGAAGCTATCAATTTACGGAAGTGTACTATTGTCCATTAAACTGTTACTATTAGCAAAGCAGAAGAATACTAAGCTTCTCGATACTCATCGAAATGCTTAGCCACTTCAAAAACCAATACAAGACATTTCAACCATTTCTGCCAGATTCAATATATGTAAATATAACGGGAAAGCATCTTGCGTGCCGATACAACACACAAGATTAAATACTTACGTATATAATACCTTTTACCTTTTTATCACATAGGCATCTGTGCAATTCACTATGATAGCGACGTCACATCTCTGGCAAATTTGGGTTGCAAAATTTGCTCTCAAAAAAAGCAAAATGCTTTATTGAAAGCAACTATATGACAAATCAATCTTCTTGACATCACATATAATCGTAATTTATCAGAATAAATCCGATAAATCACATTAATATACTTCACTATTTAACACATGGAAATCATATATTTATGGCAGATTTCCATAAAAGTAAAATAGAATCGTAATAAATACGAATATTATAAATATTTTCAAAAGATAAATATAATTATTAATAAAGTTTTTCATTAAAAACAATTATCGTAAAAAGACTAAAGGCTACAAAACAATACATCCTAATTAATAATCTTATTAGATAAATCACTATCAAGAAATATATTTAAAAATGTCTTATTAGATAAGTATCATTCATTCACTTAAAAGTATACATAAAGATAATATCCTTCATCAGATAAAAATTATGCTCCAACTTCTCACACATACCAAAAAAAAACATTCTCAAAATACCAACATCAAGATTTCTACGCGTGTCAAAAGTTTGAGATCATAGAGAAAAATATCTATGAAATCTAATCAAACTTTTCTAGAATCGCTCCAATTTAATAAATATATATTTTAAAGTAAAAAAAGCATCCTATTAAAAGAGAACAAAATTGTTATAAATCACATGTAAATTAAAAAAAATTTTTTTAATTACGCCGCAATATGATAACTTAAGTAAGGTCTTACAAACTATACAGGGACTTATCATTACTTATTACTAATCGCGAATGTTACACTATTTATTATATATGGGATTATCACAATACTGTACCATTAAATACATTACCAGTTCATACAAAGAGTTGAAGTTTCTTGACGTCTTCCAAGCTCTTGTTTAAAGATTCGAAAAGCGAGATCTTCGAACTCGAGCATTATCCCCCTAGTTCTTGCAAAAAAGATCCCACACATCCCGAACACGAGGCTCAACAAAGTCGCGAGAAAAAAAAAAAAAAAGAACATTGTGACTGAGAAAATATGAGGTACGTTCGGCAAGAAGCTATTAACGCTATTTACGTCATTCTATCTTAATTAATCATTTACGAGAAACGTAAAACAAGAATAGAATGACATATAGCATTAATAACGTCTGCCAGAACGCACTCATAGACAAAATCAAAACAGTAAAGAGAAAATATATGCAGTCTTCGCAAAATATAAATAATCTTCCTGAGATCCGAAAATCCCAAATTAAGGATAATCGGAAATTCAATCGTAATCTAATTTAATTTTAATATAAATCTTGACTTTCTGAATCTCAAAATGTAATTCAGAAATCAACGATGAGTTTACCCTTTGGTCCTTTTTCAGATCGCCCAGGCATCTGCTTCTATTTTCTTCAATCTTCTTTCTTCTTTTTGGCCAACCAAATGACAATTTTCGTAAACAGAAAATTTAGAAATATGACAATGCATAAATTATCAAGTCAAGATAATTAAGTCTTTGAAAAACAGAAAAAGCCGCTCTTCTCCGACATCTTCAGCTTGAACATTGTAAACAGAGCATAATCACAATCTGTATAATTTTCTGTAAACGAAAAATAAAAAACACTAGCACGATGCAATTTCTCCAAATTGTAGAAAATTTACCTTTAATTCTCTAATACCGAAATCGAAAGAATAAGTCTCAAACTCGATATTAGAAAAATTAGAAACAAATTTAAATTTTCTATAATCTCGATAAAACAGCAGCAAAAAAAGTAATTAATAGAAAAAAAGGTTTTTTCCGTGACAATGGGCATTGTATTTTTATATCGTTTTAAACTTTCCCTCATCATAGTCGAGAAAGGCTTTCTTTCTCACCACTACAACAAGGGCGAAAGGTAATCCAAAATCAATATAAAAAATGCAATGAAACACATGTAAAAATTGATATTTCACATATACATTAAACATTCGTGAACATTTACCCATACACTCAATCCTCATTCACATGTTTTTCTCATGGAGAAGTGCGTTCAGAGAGTGCGCTATTAGCGCTATTTGTGTCATTCTATCTTTATCATTAGACGTAAAACAAAGATAGAATGACACAAATAGTGTTAATATAGCATTTGCCTGAACGCATTCCAGACATACCGTTTTCGTACAAAAAAAATCAAAAGAAACAAAGTCGTATTGCAAATAAAAATGCGATTATCGCTTGCGAGAAGGAATACTAATAGTCTTAAACTCGCTAGCTCGCACGCGCGGCTATTTTTATTTGCGATAACGTCAAACTCTAATCATCTTGTTACACGTAATTCAAGTATGAAATACGAATTACGTATGTGCGCGTTAAGTTTGCATGTATAACTCGAGACATATGTAAGAATAAATAGCATGTTTTACGTAGACAAGATTACAAGTTATAGTATAATATTATCAGGTTACTAGTCTAACGGACCATATTACCTTTTTATCTCGATCAAAGTATTACCTGTTTACCTCGTAAAGTATCCTTACCAATTATTACCAGTTGTTAGTGCCGCTGTCATCTTCGATCTTCTGTCTTGAAGAAGACGCGGAGCGTACAAGCTTTATTCTGTGCGAAAAGGTCGCTCGAATAAAAATCAGTACGCTGCAAAATCGTGAAAAAACTCCGTTAAAATTATCGACAAATAAACGGACGAATATTCGATAATGCCAAAGATACACACACATAAACGTCCAAATCGTATTGATTTAGATGCTGTCCGTACATTTTTGACACTTGAATACCTTATTAATTTTTCGAAATCTATGGATCCTATTCATGTTATCTTTTTGAAACTCTAGCTCGCTCGAGCGAGTGTATCATAAAGATAAGCTTCAAATGAGTTCATAGAGATCCGAAAGATTAAAACGCATATCGCGATTACCGAATGCTTTCGCAAAAAAAAAAAAAAACCTACGAAAGCAGAGTTCCACTCCTGATGTAATCTTCGCAAACGTGCAAAAGACACGCTTGCAAATTTCTCTTCTCTCTTCTAACATCATCGAATTCTTTCTCTTCGTGGATCCTTAAGAAAGCTCTGTGAGCCGCTCCGATCGAGAAATCGCTCGATCGTAACAGCTCAGTGAGCTTCTTCTTCTGCATTCTCATCTTCATCTCGAGCGCTTCCTCATCATGGCCTAAACACTTGGAGCAGGTAAAAAAACACAAAAAGGGGAATATACAGAGAAAAATTGTGACATGGCATGGTACAACAACACAACGAGAATCGAATAACGAATAAGTACAATACCATGAACAATAATGACAACGATGTGAATGTCTATACGTAATCGTTATAAATATTTTATACGTATATATATATAGCGATATATATCGAATAGAAAATAGTATTATATAAATAATGTTAAGCATAATTATATATATATATACGACGTATATATAAGTGTAAATATATATATATACTATATGGAGTCCTTTCTTTCGAACACTCATATGTATACATACATACGTGACGCATGTATGTATGCACATATGAGAAACCATAATAAGATATATATGTAAATCAGGTTAATTAAATAGTTTGTTTTATGCGTTACGATAAAAAAGCGAGTTATGTACACGTGGGTTAGTAAAAAAAAAAAAAGAAAGAATTTGTCGAATGTGTGCGAGCACGAGCGGCATCGCGGATCCCGTCTCGCGATGATCTTCTACCTATATATACTTCATTCTCGTACGTAGATAATAAAACTTCCATAACCATCATCATGCACACGTCGCTACGGGATACATCCGACTAAACGCCGTCACGCTTGCACACTTCCGCAGAGTTAAGGTGTATAGTTACACTACCGAAGGAAGCGTGGCATGCAAAAGACGAATTACGCCAAAAAAAAAAAAAAGATATATATGTAAATATATATATATATATGGCACAAATGGGTTAAAAACTATCGAGTGTACGCATACACGGAATGGACAAAAAAAATTATATATATGAATATATAATATATATAAATTGTTCACACATCGTTATATCGTACTGCATCCCTGGTGCGCGCGCGCTTGCGCGACCAAGATCTTGATGTGGAACGTGCTTTTTTTGTTCGTTTCTCTTTTCTTTCTTTTTTTTTTTTGGACCGCGTTTTTATAGAGAGCCGCAACCCAACGTGAATGTAAGTACGCATAACGCGTGAATGTACGCGATGCGTGAGAGGAACGTTACAAGACGCGCCGCCGATGAACCTCGCCGATCCCTCTCTTGGGAAACGCGAGATCGATCGAATCGCGAGCGAGCGAGAGGGGCGGATTTTCGGCCAGCCGGTTTCGCGGACTTACGACCAGCCGTATGAGAAGCGCGAATTTCGAGGAGAAAGAGATGAGGAAGAAAAGAGAAATAGGCAAGATAAGACGAAGATGTACATGGGCAGGAGAAAAGCGAGGGTGGTCCGTGCTCCCTGCGCTTCTTCTTCGTCGTGCACAAATGGAAAGAGAGGAGGAAAGAGGAAAATGCGAGACATCACCCTGGATGATAATGGTAGAGCAGAAGAATTATACTGTAAGAGTTCGCGCACACGACTGGCCGTACGTCCAACGCACTCGGTTGTTGTTCCAAATCCGCGGTAAACGAGAACACAGAATGTATCATGTGTCCTCTCACGCGATTCTCAGGCAAGTTGTTCCTTGCTCAATTCGACTTCCGTGCACGATTTGGCACACCGCGTCCTCGTTACATGCATATACCGGTTCTTTCTCGCACCAACAAAAAAAACACGTCACGGCTACAATGGGCTTTTTATTATCTGGGATCTGAGGATGACTCTCGTCCCGGATTGGCAGAGGTAAACGCAATCGTTTCACTGTTGCCAGAAGAAACAGCCCGAAGATAGCCCGATGGTCTTCGGCGATCGTTCCTTCGGACAGGCGTGCACGCGTTTACCTTTACCCTTTCGTCGCCGGAACGCTTTCGCGTGTTTCCGCGACAGAAAATATTCATGAGAGAAATAAAAAATAAAATAAAAAAAAAAAGAGAGAGATCTACGCGCTGCAGACAACGTGGCGCAACTCCGGGCCTAGGGTCGCGAACTCGGCGTCTCGTCGTGGAACAAACGATAACTCTTAGAGCAACGAACGTGCGTGAAGATATACGGAATGCAAGAAGCGACAACAAAATGTATGAGAGAGCTTTTGATGTTGAGATTTCAAAATGAGAAAAAAAAAAATTAAAAATATTACGGAGAGACGCGTTTCCCGCGTGGAGCAGAGGAGCCTAAACAAAGGACCCCGATCGCGACGGCTTGAAAAGCGCGATTTCAAGTGTCAGCCCCTCCTCCTCGAACGGTACGAAAAACTAGATTCAAGGCAACAAGTCTCTGACGTTGAAAAAAAAAACGACCTTCGCTATCAATGCGAGCATCTGTCCAATGTAATCTTTCTTTTGAAAGTGTATACCGCGCGCGCGCGCGACACATCACACACTCTGACATAGCGTATACGAAGAAAAAATGGAGGCAGAGCGCCAATATTCGTCTACCGTAACGAGCTTAACAAATGATGAAACTCTCGCGATTCCACGGGCGCCTGGCGCGTAAGGACATCGCGAAAAGAATCACCGTCATCACGAGCAGCACACGTCAGGAACCGCGCGATCGCGAGTACGAATTCGAGATTTAGCAACGCTAGCATTGACAGAGAGGCCGCTCCTCTCTCTCCGAAATTACCTTCATTCCCACGTTGGACCACCGCACTAGGGCGATCATGTTACCTTAAAAGCTAACGAAAAAACCGATCTAAATGCCTTAAAAAAACCCTCCTATCCCTCCATCTAAACTAATTAATATATTAACGTTTATCTTTCTACGCTATTCTTCTCTCTCAATGTCTCTCCTTCAAAGATTATCTATATTTTTGTTTTTTGTTTTTTTTTTCATAATAAC
>NW_017305988.1:217256-224888 GCF_001594115.1 Trachymyrmex septentrionalis | reverse complement strand
TCTCTCTCAATGTCTCTCCTTCAAAGATTATCTATATTTTTGTTTTTTTTTTGTTTTTTTCCATAATAACGGAGTTCTAATGAAAATTCAAGGAAAATTGAATTTTATTGTCCCTATTGTTATCGCATCGCGTATAAACGCGATAATTTTCTATTTCGATTTGTAAAGGGATCACCCGATCACGAAAGATACGGCGCGCCGGGCGGACGATTTCCGGCTCAGCCATCTGGGACGACCGGTATCCGGCTGCATCAGCTGCTCAGCGTGCAGCTGTCGTCGTACATTAGCAGATGCAAGCAAGCTGCTCTTTGTCGTCTCGGCAAGAAACTTGCATTACCAACCAACCGAAATAACCGACAAAATTTCTTATTACTTTCCTCGACGAGCAAACGGAAAAGAAATTGGCCGAAACTGTTCCGAATTTTTGTTAAATAATTCTATGAAAAATGTCATTTGTTACGTATACCTAATGAAGTTAGATACTTGTCATAAATTTGTTATTATACCTCGTTATGGTAAAAAACTGGTGAAACTATCCAATCGTGTTACCTATCGTAAGCTAAGAAACTTCATATAGCAGTCTTTCCATTTTCTTGTTACGTAATATACGTAATAGCCTTGATACAACAATTCAACGCACTTATATTTTCGCACGAATTCGCGATAAATCTGGGTCGTCAGTAAACCACGACGGATAATACGATTTATTTTCTTATTAGTCTTATCTTCGTTAACGCATTCTCGTTAAACAACAGAGAATTTATCTCTCCATAATCTCAATTTTTCACTCGCCGGCTCACGATAAACGTAACTGTTAAAACTGTAATCACGTTACGTATTATACACGCAATATACGTAATATAGCTGTTTCTACCGAAGGTTTCCTCAAAAACTATAATCGCTTGACCTTGACTTTATTGCAAATTGACGTAAAATCTATCGTGAAACGATAAAGTGATTTTTCGTTATTCTTTACGACTGCGAATTTCGAAACGCCTTTTGCAAATAATTGACACCGCGATACAAGAACGTACGTATATCTCTCGTCGCCGCCAGAAAGTTCGTTTCTTTCGCTTACTCGCTTCTTCTTGTCGTCTCTTCTATCTTTTTCGATGGAAATCTTCCCTACCACGCGTGTTCGTTCCAAGTTTCACGTGGGCCCAAGGTCAGGTGAGTGTTCGTGGGAATGCCTCGACCAGGCATTAAATATACATGCTTATTATACTACACAAATATGAGTAGCTAGATTTCTCGTGTCCGCTACGAGCGGTCTGGAAAAAAATTAATTTGAAAGATTCACACTCGGTCTTCAAATAATTAAATCCGTTTTGTATATATCCTAAGAGCAATTAAATACGATACATAAAGTAGGGGGTCATCTAATAATAGTTAAATATGTGTATATATATATATATATATATATAATGTATAAAAAATTGAAAGAAAGAAATAATTTGAGAAATTATATTGATACGGTTTCAAGTGGAATAAAAATTTACGTAATCGAAAGAGTACCGATCTTGCTGGCTCATCAATGTTCTCCGCAGATTGAAAATCACACGCAAATGTGTAATCGCTGAATATACTGAGGAAAACGACGTCCTAACGATGCAGTTTCTAATCACTTAAAAATTCGGATGATGTCACTCTAAGGTCGGGTAACTGCATAGGTTGTGAAAACGACTAATTCCGAGTTGTGCCGAGGATCAGCGTAAAATGATCATTGTCGAAGGTGCTCACAACGTCACCTACAATATATACAGTAGTATCAAATTTCATGAAAGGCACGTAACGCCGATTAGAGCCAAGGCGGGATAGCTGGCTCACACTCGCTCGCGCAAGCCTCGTTTTATATTCTTACCCACCGAGAAGCTCTCACGTTGCTCCAGCTTCAATTTCCCCCATAGCAACAGGGGAACAACCGGATACGTCCCGAAATTTCCTTCGTTATTTAACCGCCGAGCCACGACTTCCGCGAATGAAATCAGACTATAAAATAGCGAGTTATGTTTCATACGTGTTTCCGCATCAAAATAAGTATGTCATATATCGCGTAGTTTCATATAAAAAAACAATCGCGTGTCGAAATTCCTATCGTTGAATGTATCACGCAATGAATTATTCAACTTGGAAAAATTCATGAACGTGAACGAAACGAACTGATTTCAAAGAGAGACTATCGAGAGAGACATCCTACTCAATCCTCATACCCATTGATCTTTACACCTACACGTTTCCAATTATCGATGATGCGCGATTCCGTTTATAATTATATATTACTATTTTTAATTATTCTTACTGACTTCAGTTATCAATAGCACGGTGCTTGATTAATAAAAACATCTCGTTGTATCTGAAAGAAGATCGACAAGCTTAAAATATAATCGATAGTCCACGCTTTAGACTTCGTTCAACAAGGTACAATATAGGTAAAAGATTCTATGATCTCTCGATTCCCGTAAGCGCCACCTATCTTGATTATCTCTTTCTGTAGCTGTTTCATCAACGTTGAGTATACTTTATTTACGTAAAAATAGTACTAGAAAATTCTTCGCGATGTTACTTCTATCTATAATTTACTGTAAATACTGTTATATGAAACCGCGTGTAACTATCATCGCCCACGGATAAAGTACAACTAACTGTAATCGTTCTTCGTACATTTTTTACGCGCGAAATTGACACGAGATATTGAGGTCTCGTGTTCTCCCTGCGGGCTGTCCTCGCGATGTCGTAACTCCTTTCGGAGGAGAGAGAGGCCGTAGAGTCGCGCATTGCGAGGCTAACGAAGACGAGACGGCAGAACGAATATCGCGAAACCAATTATGGAAAACGGATTATTGTACGACGGGGAAAAAAAGGCGCGCGCGAACGCACGTGCGGCTCGTCTTACGTCAAGTCTCACTTGTCGCGACACTACGCTAAGAAAGGAAAAAAGATAAAAAGACAAACAGAAAGAACTTAAGAATTCTTAACAGAAAGCTCTACATGCTCCGATAGAAAATAAAAAGCTCTTTCAGAGACCGTGCTACACTTGAACGCACCGGAATCTAGGTTGAACCACGTTATCAACAACGAAAGAAAAAGAAGCTCCGCCCCGCCTGCGCAATAGGCACGTATAATTACGCGCGCGTGTCAACACACGTCATCGAAACTTTTATCAACGTACTCGCGCTGGTGAACGAGCCATTGTCGGTTTGTCACATTAGAAAAAGATATCATCGTTTCTATCTTAAAAATTTTCCATATTCTCGAGCCCATTCAAACGCGAGTACGCGCGTTTCTATTTTACATGGCCATAAATTTGTTTAAAATTTGCATTTTATCAGCGATGCAAATAACTCGGATTCTAATGATTTGGAGCAAATTATGCGAGTGTCTATTGTTACGGGGGGCAGGAGGCAGATGAAACATGAAGCCACTGAGCCTACCTTGTGAGTCGCGATGAGCCTGTGCGGCCTCCTGAGCTGCGAGAAAAACCTCATCTCCCGTTCCGGGAGTTGCCACGGAGCCCACAACACCCCCCGCATTACTTCGGTCACCGGTAACATGCCATGAGCCCATACCTGCTAAAATAAATTATCGTCCGATAAATCTCAATGTGACGTTAAATATTTACTCTTCGCATGATACGACGTTGCGTAGCACTAGTTACAAATTTACGAGATAAGTCGTGAGTAAAGATATCGCTACAAAACCGAGAGCTACTTTGGCACATCTTAATTTAATAGTTGAATTAAAACTGTTCAATTAATATCAAGTTGCAAGTCTCAGAAAAATCCTTGTTTAAAAATTTCGAGTGATTCGCAATTAACATGTCAGATGAAAGTAATAATAAAAACGTTATTCTAGGAACGAAGAAGGTACTTTATTCATAAACTCTTTTAAAGGGGAACAAAAATATAGGGCCACATATATGTAATACCGATCAAGAAATAACGCAGCAAAACACAGGGTTTCACAATCGGGAAGTCGCACGTTTCCCTTATACAGTGGGAGTGCTTAAAATACATTTATATTATACAATATTCTTCTATATTCATAACTCGTTACAGCAAGTAATATTTGGCAAGTTACGTGAAATACCATAACACATCCGCCCCGCAGATCGTCATGCTCACATACATTCGTATACATACGTACATAAGTCACACAAATTTTAAGTAATTTGGCTTAAATAGTCTACACGTAACACATTCAAGAAATATAGATAAATAATACTGATAGATTCAGACTATTTAAAGTTCAAATAACTTTGTACATCAACTTGTCGTACTTAGAAATTGCACGTGCGTATTATAGAATTACCGTTAAATTTGACTAGACTTCAGAAGTGATTCTTGTCGGAATTTCAATTCCCCGGTAAATGTAATGTTAACATGCAAACAGAAGAATGTCTCGGCAATGTGCATGTTATAAGAATTATATTCAATCTTTAAGATTGATCTAAGAGTGAGTTTAGATCAGTCTGTTTCAAACAAACTATATATAATAATTAATATTAATGACCGTCATTGATTGGTGGCTCGACGTTAAAAGAACGGTGCATTGAATGCTACAATATTCGCGCGTGTTGCACACTAAGTCCGTCTAGGCTGGACCGGAGTGAAGATTGGACTAGAAGGTTGGTGTTTCCATCTCCTCCTGACGACGTTCAACTTTTTCAAATAGAACTGCAACGTTGAGCGATTAATGCCGTACATCTCGGATGCCTGAGTGGTGCTAACCCCCTGTTGCAATATTGCCTCCAGGGACATTTTAACCGAGTCTAAGCTATACTTTCTGCCCTGCTTGTTCGCCAGTGATTTAAGCAACGCGGCTACGTCAGCGTCCGGGCGCGGCCGTCTCATGTTTGGCACTTTATTACATTCGAGGAAATGGGAAGCCCATGGGGCACCACCGCCACCATTACGATCACCATCGTCACCAATACCGAAATTCCCTCTCGACCGAGACCGCGCTCCCGCCCCCCCACCTGCAACGAGGAAACCCAAGCTAGTGTCGGCCAATTTATTACACGTCCCGTTTTAACAGATAACAAACAAAACAACGAAACGACTTCGCGACACCAAAACTATTAATTCGTTCAACGTACACAAGCCCTTCCTAATTGCGATCAAGAGAGAAACAACTGATTATCGCGCAATAACTGATTATCCAGCAATACCGAGATTTCCGTTCAAGAATCACTATCCAATCGTACAAGACGTCAAGCTCTGCTTCGATCCAAATAAACTTTTTGGATCGAAGATTCGCTAATGTCGTTGACTCTTTCTCAGAGCATATAATTTTATACAAAACGCAATTACTCGCTACGTATACTCTTCATATTTTTACATGCGCAACGCTACTTAGCGGTGCGCAAGTTTAAATGCATATATTACAATTCACATTGCCTCTAAGTGAGAAAAAAAACCCTGCGTTTCGCTACGATAAAAAAAAAAACAAATTATAAATAACGAATACATTATTTGAAACTTACCGGGGTGTTGGGCGGGGTCATGGGACGGTCCAGCTCGATTGTTGTCCTGTTCTATGTCATTAAGATCATTCATATCTTCGTCCAGCGTTAGGTCTTCGACACCCTCCTCAGCGTCATCTAGGTATTCAGACTTTGGCTCGATGAGATTATCATTTGGCTCGGGTTTTTCGAGTGGCAGCTATAGAATATTAAAAACGCATTAGAAACCTTAAAAGAATCTCCATGAAACAAAACATAATTCGCAAAAGAGAAAATTGTCTCGAACCGTTTCCACACTGCAGCGGTAAGGAAAAGGTAAAACCAAAGCAGTAGAATAGAGAACGATTTTTCTTTACCAACGAAGCGAAAGAAACAGCGCTTTTAACGACAGCCTCTATTAGAGCGTTGGCAGACGCAAAAAAAAAAAAGAAACAGCGAACGGAAAAATTCGTCGAACAATTTTACCTGTAACATCTCATCGGCAGGTTTCGTCAATTGCGTCATTAAAGCTGACCTGCCGAGAGAATCTGTTGGGTCTGCGTGTACTTTTTCGTCTGCCACTGGCGCGATACCAAGCGCCGGTACACCCATTTGCTGAGGCATGTCGCTGGAATTCGATGCATCCTGATTTTCTATCGTACTATCTTCGGTTAAACTTCTTCTTCGAAACCTTTTTCTTTTTCTTGATGTTGGACTTTGTGAACCTTCCCTGTAGGAGCAAAAAGAACGTAAAAATTAGCAATATTTTTTAAACAAATAGATTACATTCACATCTAAATTACAACATAATGAAATTGTTCTCCCTCGAAGACTCACCTCGAGGACAGCCCTTTCGACACCTGAGGACTAGCCGAATCCTCTGGTATATCCCCCACGGAACTTTGCGCCAAACTCTGCCTAGGAACTTTGTTCTTTTCTATCGTCAGACCGGAAGACGCGTGTGGAATGTCTAACGATGGTGCTGTTGGTTGTGAGACGGTTTTCTGTGGCCTGGACTCCGTCTTACTACTGCCAGCAGTTTTACTTTCCGAAAGGCCCTTAATTTGCAGAGACTCGGCGGCTTTGAGGAGTGCTGCCAGTTGGTCTTGGGAAATATTTACTTCCCCTCTGTACATATAGTCCATCATTGCCTTAAGTTCTTTGAATTTTACATCTTTGAGTATGAACACTGGATGCTTGTCATAGTGTTCGCTGAGGAGGCACTGTAACACAAAAATACATCTTTTTCAGACAAACAAGTACAATAGTAGAGTTACAAATATATAATAATTTATTTTTCTAATTTATATTTAATGTAATGTTATATTGAACATTTGCTTTCTACAAGTTTAAACATTATTCGTAGATTATATGGCATAAGCACAAGTATTTATTTAGTAGCATTAAAATATTGATCTCTCATATCTATCTCATATATATCCTGTATTACAGCTAAGAATGCAAAGTGCTGTATCTGGGACGAGCTAACATCTACAGACATACAATTCGAGCATATTATTAATTTTCATAGAGCAGCATTCAATTATTGCAACAGCCGCTCTTGCATCCCCACCCATATTAAGGTAAAATCCCAGGGCAAGTGCCCTGGAAATCAGCCATCTTGCTTTCCTTGTATTGATCAAGAGGACCTAGGAGGGGGCTTCAGGCTTTTGCTCCCCACTCTCTCCCACTTCACCTCCTACATTTCTGCCCAGGCAACGTTCAACAAGCACGGCCATCTTGTTTCAACTTGAGATCCCCCTTCCTCCCATCCCCCCCTTGCTTCTCAACAATCTATCTCACTCCCTCCCAACATGTTTCGTATTGATCTAACCAGACTGAGCCAAATGAACAAAGAAATAAAAGGGGGGAAAGCTTCACCCGGCACACAATTATTAATGTTTTGTTATGTTCATAATTGTTCCTTTGAATCAAAATTCTTTCAATTGTAATTCGCATTTTTCACTAATAATTTAAAATCATTAATAAAATTGTTTCAACGTTGTTACATTATCGCAATCATATCTCCACTTTTAAATATGAACAATAAGCTATAAATTTATTACAATAATGTAAAAGAGAAAAGAATCTTGCTCGATTATATCAATTTCAAGAAAATATTAAGGAAATAGAAAAGACCTAAAAGATCTAGTATCTTGGGAAAAAGAGAATCGCCTAGGAATATATATATA
>NW_017305988.1:210595-217230 GCF_001594115.1 Trachymyrmex septentrionalis | reverse complement strand
ATATATATATATATATGTTTTGGAAGATAAAAAAAAATACTGTAGGATTAAATAATAACAGAACATTTTGCTTACCTCAAAGTATGGACTGCACGCGGAGAGGACTACTTTGTGGGCCTTGAGAGTCTTCCCCTCCGCCGCCAGGGTGCAGTCGACCAGCGTCCCGCTTTCAAGGAGTGTGTCGAAGTTTTGTATGAGCGTACTTTGGTGGTTGTTCCACCTGAGACAGAACTGCTGGTCGTCCTCCATGGTAGTTCTGGCTTCGTTTCCTCGTTTCTGCACAAAAAAAAAATAAGCATGAAAAATGACGTATCGTACCGCGAACATAAAACCAGATAACGTAAGAGTGCAGAACCTGCCGACGGAGTCGTTCTCTCTCTTCCTCTCTCGCGCTATTTCTCCTAACCGTACTATCGATCGACCGAGCGACCCGACGCTATCTCGTCCTCCCGCGACCGATTATTATCGCGCACATCGAGCCGAACGACGTACCCGGTAAAGTACGTCTCTCGACTTTCGTACCGATCCGACAGTCTTCTCCCGTCACGCTCTCACTCCCTCTTTCTATCTCTCTCCCTCTGTCTCTCCTTTTTCGCACGCGGCTCTCGCGGGAGGACGACGGTGGCAAAAGCTCCGTAACGAAGCGGCGAAGCTTCCAAAATGGCCGTATGAGCGATGCGTCGGTCGGATCGCTCTTCTAGTCTTTTCCTTTGTGCGTGTCTGGTAACGGTAATGGACTGCCTGGTGGGGATGATGCAGGAGGACGCGCAAGCATCGCGCACGCGCACTCGCGACGTCCGGGCTGCGCGTACCGCTTGCACAACGATCGCGCGGAGGCCCCTGGGACTCAGGGGCGGCTGCTGCGGGTACCACCGCCGCCACTAGACCCCCTCCTCGCGGAGGTAGTCATTCTATTTCTTTTATCAGGACCATATAAATTTATCAGTACCGAAAATCTACAGCACACTAAACGTGCACAACAGATTTTCAGCTTACTAGCAGTGTATATACGGAACGGGATCTTCAAATGTGTGGCGATTTTAAAACATCGATAGAAAATGTGACATTACGCGGTTACTAGCGCGATCTGATCGAAAACGTATACCAAGAAAAATATACAGAAAAAAAAGATAACAGGGAAAAGAAACGTCGAACGCGTGATTACCTGAAGACGATACGTTATCGATGATCAGCGATGACGAAAAACTTGCTCGCTACAAGTGACCAAACCAATTCGCGATCGAATCGCATATTTTTATCACGATTTTTCACGTCGCGTCGCCGACCGAGGCGGCAACGAGCGAAATCAGGACTGGTCTAACCCGATTTACGTCAGCGCGATTTACATTAGCGGCGCGCAATAAATACGGAAAATCGATCACGCGGCTCGCGAGCGATGTAGGTGGGGAACGACGGAGGGTGAGGTGAGGTTACCGCATACACAGCAGGAAGATTGGAGCGAGTGCACTACGCAGTCGCGAGGTGCTGACTGCTGCGCAGGGAGCAAAAAAGAGTAGAAGAGCAAAAAAGACGCAAGTTCTTCGCTAGCGCACGATTGCGTAATCTATTTATGTTGTTATCTCTCGCGCGCGCGAGAGAGCGAGTTACATCAGGCGTTGCCGAGTACGAGTGCATGCGCAACAAAAACAAGTTGACAATTTTTTTTTCAGACCACGTACAGAGCACGCGTAGAGATACAGGGACGCGAGGAAAAAAAAGCGGGACAGAAAGAACGAGAGCAGAGGAACCATCTTGCGGCGACGCGATCCGCTCACTCCCCGCGAAGAGAGGAAAGGAAACCGCGAAAGTCGGAGACGTGGAACGTCAATATGGCGGTCGGCGAGGTCGGACCCGGGACAAAATGGCGGCGAGTGGAAAGCTCGCGGCGGAAAAGCAACGGTCGATCGATCCGCTTCGCGCTCGCGCGCACTCTCGTGCCCCGACCGAATTCCTCGCGGTCGCGTGCGTCGCGTCTGGACAATGGCAAATGAAATCGCAAACGCTACGCCACTTACACGCGAGTGAGATCCGCTCGTCTCAGATTTTGAACGTCACGAACGATAATGGACCGCGAGAGATAAAATCACGACGAAACCTTCACCGAAAACACTCGCCATTCCACGGACCCGCCCCACCCCGCCAAGCCATGTCGTGTCGTCTCCGCATTCTCGACGTCGATATCCCGTCGACCAGACGCGTCTCGCCTATAACGCACGCGAATTTATATACGTACTCACTCACCTAATAAGGGAGATATAAAACAATCTAATATCACAGCAATGGAGTCGGTGAAAAGTGTAAAGCAGCGTGAAGAGTCCAGGCCCGGCGTCCGCCTCGTGCGCTGCCCTTTTCAACAATGGCGCAGCTCAACGCCTTCTCGGCTCGGCCACCGTTAACTGCCGTTCAGCCGTTCGAGGGCGCAGACGTACGAGGCTACGCCGAGCCGCGGCCCGCGTCTTGGAGCGAGCGAGAAGGAAAAACAGGAAAACGGCGCGCATGCGCGTCGCACGGAAATTCGCTACTGCGACGTGATTGCGAATACCACTGACGCTGCTGAGCGCTAGCGAGGCCGAATTACGTTCGGCGTCAAGATGGTCGCGATTTCATTTTTCACTGGCACTCGAAACGCGCGTCCGACGATCTCTATATAATCCAGCTTTTTCGCGAATCCTCGGAAAAAAAAACGAATCTCATCGAACCACCTATCGAAACAGAACGCGTCTTCCAAAAGTCATCGGAGAAAAAAAAAACCAGCCCAACCGCAACGTCGACACGTATTATCGATTTTCAACTCGCGTTTTATCGTGGCACAAATTCTAGCGTCAATTTCATCTCAAGCGGTGTATACAATGAGATTTTAAAACGCAAAATTCAAAAGCCCTAAGCCTTAAAAATTGTCCAACCATAATCAATTTTATTTGACTCGTATTTGACTGTGATTGGTCAATTTATTATATAGCTCAGATATTTTATTTTTAATTTATTTAAATTCAAGTTTTAAAATCTCATGCAGACGCCGCTATAATTAAAAGCGTCGCGAATTTAGAAATTTGAAGCACACGTTCGGTCAATTCACGATCAATATAACTCGAATTTGTTACATCACACCAGAATTTCCATTTCCGATCGTTAGTTCTTCTACAGCACATATTTTTTCTTGCTAGATTGCTTGCGTTGTAGTAAATTACTAAAATTGTATCATATAAAACGTAGAATTTCTTGTAATTTAGTAAAACGTAAACAATACAGCAAGAAAAATGCATCGTGTTGTAGGTAGGCTGCTTTTTATTTACATTCATATTCAAATTTTACTTTCGCTGTATTTGACCAATGCAAGGCGTAAAAAAATTAATGGGATATTAAATTTATTTTGTTATATATCTACTATTTCGAAAGAAAATAAATCGACTATGCTTATTGGAAAATCACAAAGATAAAAAAAAATTACTTTGATAACGCACTAAATTTAATCTCACATTATGATTCTGCGAGTATGAATAATTCTTGAACGATCTGTAATTATATATAATGTAATTATATAATTATAAAAAAAACAGCAAATGGAAAAAATTATATTAAAAGTCAATTACATGTGACCTATGTAAGAGATCCAGATTTTATCTCAAGCTCTATTAACTTCAGAGCGACTATTAATTCCGAAAGTAAAAGAACATTTCTAAAAATATTTCAAGAACGTTTCTTAGGGCGAGAGCACACGATAGACAAAATGTCGGCCGACCGATGGGTCGTTTACAGAAAACAATGATTGCATTCACAGCAAAGAAAGCAGATTTGCAACTATTGTAAAATTCTTCAACGGTTGGTTCTTGCCTTCAATTCCTTATGGAATTTCGTTTTGTTTCTGATTAACTTGTGATTAAGCTTTACCTGATAATAATGTGACAATTTATTTTTCTAGTTATAATTAATCATTAAATTGATGTTCCTACAGTGAATAACTCTTAGCGTTTTTAGCAATTAATAATCACCAGAGAAAAACGATTTTTACATTATCGTCAAGTGAAGTTAAATAAACAACAAACTGTTAACCAAGTAATGGAAAACCAACCTTAAATGTATAAACTAATCAAGAAGAATTTTACAATTGAAGAATTTTACAATTGCAAAGCTGCTTCCTCTGCTAAACATAACCAATGAAAACTGTCAATATGCACATTATTGTATTACCACAGGGTTTCCATAAACGACACAACAGTCACCCGATATTTTATCTATCATGTGTCCTCAGTATTGATTCTCATACTTGTATGTTCACTTATAAATATAAATATTACTTGTTGAAGGGTAATCGGTATAAAGTGATGCCTGAAAAGTTTAAAGATACATCAAACTCCGCACGATCACACTTAACAAGCGTTCACCGTTTATTATTTCTCGTCTGTCGTTTAACAGTTCGAATCTCTCCGTTACGTCCCGATGATGCTTTACCACAGTTGTTTATTTTATTGCGCATTTAATCTGAAGAATAAATAAAGCTGCGATAAGATTCGATCGTATAAATTCCAGCGTTGGATGGAATGCCAATAAAGGTCGTTTAATTGTTATAATAAAAGTCAGAAACCGCTAACGTTACCGGACGACAATCACCATTGCCCTTTTCTTGTTTCAACACTCCGATGTTACGTTCCTTTATGTAATATCACGAGACGGTCCTTCAACCTGTATTTATCGTGGCTCGATAATCAAAGCAAACAGATCGAAAAGCACACGAGAAACGATTTATTTAAACTCTTTTCCACCATGAGATAAGAATACAAGGTGTTTTGCTTCAAAGATGCACGGTCGATAACTAATCAGAAAATCAGTAAAAAATGTTTGAAGTCAATATAGAGCCGCTATCAGAAATTTATTGTCAATAAAAAATTTGTCTCAAAATTGTATTCGATCACCATTATGCGCAATAAAACACTTTGTAGTCTTACATCATAGTTTCCATCAATGGATATGGAAATGATAGTTTGAACTTCAATCTCGATTCAATTAATGCCTGTTCCTATCAATGTAATTCTAATCTTGGTTCAATTAACCTTTCATCTTTTTCTAATTATAATTAAAAAAAGATTAAGATTAAATTGAACCGAAATTAAAATTAATCTACATTGAACTCGTTTTTTCCTAGTTCGACCAATGTAAGATTAATCTCGGTTCAACTTACTCTCCATCTCTTTCAATTCTTAGTTGAACCAAAATTAAAATGTAAACTACAATGATGGCACAAGAGCCGGTACTATCAATGTAAGATTAACTTTAATTTTGGATTAATTTACTCTTTCTTTTTCTTAATATTCACTTTTACTTATATAGATTTACTTATATAGATAACTTCAATCTCGGTTTAACTTACTTTTTATCTTCAATTTTAAGAATTAGAAAAAGATAGAACGTAAATTAATCGAAAATTAAAGTTAATCTACATTAGTAAAAATAGACCGAATTTATAAAAAATAAACAGTAGATTAAATTGAAAGTAATGTAAACCTTATTACATTGATAAAATCAAGAAATCTAAAAAGATGAGAAGTAAATGGAAGCGAATTTAATTTACGTTAACATGATTATCGGCAAGAAATACTCAAATTTTCATGTTGGACTGTATAAAAATCTGAACAAATCTTACATACTTCTGAAGGCTTTTTTTGAAACGAGTTTTTACTATTATAGAAGTTGGATTGTATTTTATTTATTTTTCTGATAAATTTATCTATATCAAAATTCACAATTAAAAAATCGATTTTGACTTAAAAATTAAACATTGCTGATGAAGGGTTAACTTATTCATCTTATCTTATTCTTAGCACAAGTTAAGAATACAAACTAAAAAGCAGTTAAACCGAAATTGAAGCTCATTCACATTCGTATACGTTATTAAATCAATAAACGAAAATCTGGACAATCTCTCGTCGTGAGATAATTACGCCTGGCGTCTAGAAATTTCAGTCAGGTAACATCATGGCGGACGTCTCGCCGCTTTTCTCATCCCGGCGCTGTAACAGTCATGGCCGACGCTTTCCCGAACCTCTCATAACGCGACCTCGATCACTTTTCTATATTTAACCGCCGTCGAAAACGTCGCTGTAAATATGGTGCACGTGATACGGATAACAGGCATAATAACGTGACAAACAAAAACGATCTCGACCGGTTAATTGCACGAGTCGCACGAGAAGATAACAAGGACCTGAAATTACGTAACAAAAAAACCGATAATTTCCCCTTCCCTCTCCTTACCTAGTTATTCAATTAACGCGGACAACGGAACAAATTGGAACAATTTACAAACAATTCTCACTAGTGTTATGTATCTTACGTGTCATACAAAACAATACAATGTGTTCATGTAATTCGCCTCGATTTACCGATTGGCGTTTATTACAGACCCTCTAATAAGAATTCTGATCATTAGAAAGCCACTTTTGATTGGTCCGTTATTTAACAATTCCTAAGAGAGATACGAAAAAGATAGATGGGAATAAGATAGAAATAATAAATATATGTCCTCTTTCACAGTTTTTTAAAACTGCGATTTTAGACTCTTATTGGAGGATCTTTAATGCTTATGAATGCGAAGACGCTCGCTCGATTATATAGGTCTGTTCGCATTGTTTGAAACTCCC
>NW_017305988.1:199731-210495 GCF_001594115.1 Trachymyrmex septentrionalis | reverse complement strand
GCTCGCTCGTATCGATTATATAGGTCTGTTCGCGTTGTTTGAAACTCCCAAAAATTTGTGCACTTACTACGAGATAAACATAAGGTCTGTTCGCATTGCCTGAAAGTCCCAACAATTTTTGCACTTGAAAGGCGATAAATATATATTTGGTCGTTGAAGAAAGAAAAAAAGATACTAAATGCAAAAAGTACAAGCAATGCGAACATACTTATATATTAGAGTGTCGGAAAGAGAGGGAGAGAGAGAGAGAAAACGGTGTACTATCTTCATTAGAAGATAATCCGTTCAAAATGCAATATCGATCCGGCGTTTCTCGATCCCCACGTGCGTCGGGCGTCGGCCCGGAACGGCGAAAGATCCTCGAAGATCCCGTTGCCGATCAACATCGTGGGACCCGCTAACGATCGCGCGTAATGGCCGACCTCGCTCGTTCACGGGCGCGACAAAATGGCGAAAAACTGTCGAAAAATCTCGGGGGAAAATTCCTTCCAGCTTTTCTGAAGGCAGGAATGTCGCTGAAACCGGGCGATTCCGCACGCGCGGAATGAGAAACGTGCGATTTTCCTCGTCGAAGGAACGCGAGCGTGAGAACGCGGCAACGCGACATGGCGGAACGCGACCTGATTTTCCACGAAACTTTCCACCGGGACGAGCGAAAGTACGCGGCGAGGAGAGACGGTAGAGAACCCGAGAACGCCAGATGGAGAAGAGAAGCAGATTATTTTCCTACTCACCTATTGGCACAGTCTAAATATCACAAGAGGACGAAACTTCGGGGGGGAAAAACTACGGGTCCACTCCTCAGCGTGCACTACCCAAGCGTCATGAGTCCTTTTTACACAATAGCCCTGCCGCGAAACGCGCTAACGATCGATCAGTTTCTGCGAGAGGACAACGCCGGAACGCACGGAAACGGAGCTCGCCCCGGTCGCAGCGCTCCCAGACGCGGCGCAGAACCCGCCGATTCGCTTTCTGCGCATCGACGAAGCGACGACAGTGGGGAGGAAAGAGAACGATCCAGGAGCGTCGCCGTCGCGCGAGCGTCACGGGCACGCGACGTGACCGCGTTTCCTCCGCTTCCTCCTCTGGTCACCTCTGGTAACTCTGGTTTCCTCGACCGCGACTGACTGCGACGATAAGGAAGAATACTGGGACAAGTCCCTGTTTTCCAGAAAGAGAGCGGAACAAATGCTCTGAATGATAGACAGCAGCAAACTCAGAAAAGGCATATTATAGCTTAAATACATTACGTTTTTAATTAGATATTTATACCCGTTTCTACCAATGTACATTTTAAGAACGTATTATATTGCATACTTTCAAAATAATGAAAAAAATTACAAATTACTCTATATCGCATTTAGAAGAAATGCAAAAAATTTACCATCTGGATCCAAAGTATTTTAATAACAAGTAGTATATTTTTTTATCAGTGTTGTAATAGAAATATATGCAAATTTTTTATATATATATATAATTTATCTAAAGTATGAATATCAACATATTTAAAAATAGCTAGATGCATCCTTAATATTTATTCAACTTATTCTTAGAATTAGAAAAAGATAAAGAATAAAATTGAACCGAGATTAAAGTTAATCTATATTGTTGTATAAGTGAAAACGATTATTAATCAATAATAAGGTAATATCAATTATTGCATTCTAAAAATTTTCTTCATAGAGAAAATAATTTGAATAGAAAAAATTTTGAAAATTTTAAGTGGTTTTTCCAATTTGTGTTCATATCTTGAATTTTTTATTGCGTCATTTGATTCAAAATTGTTTACACTCCAGCTGTACGAGAATGAATTTAAATTTGCAGATACTTAAGGAGATCCTAAAGACGATTAGTTATACTGTAAATAACACTTACACACAAATGATTTACGTATCATTGACACATTACTACATCAATATCTCACTCACGCACGCCATATATACACATAAATTTTCAGACAACAATAACGTTTTAATTCGACATTTAACAATAAGTTCAATTTTAAGAACTTCACATTGCTTCTTCGTGCAAACTACTAGTCTATGGACTATTTTATAAGTACAGATTGTACAGCTGTTATACGTATTGGCTGCGTTCTTGTTCTTGCCTTTAGTTCTTCGTAGTTGGATCTAAGTGTAAGAACCAATCATATTAAAGAATCACTAAGCGCTAATTGATTAGTTTTCTCTGCTGAACGCAGCCAATATTGTTACGATATGACAGCTCGAAGGGCCATATTGAACTAATTGTAAGAAATGGAACAGAACATCTCAATTTCGAAATTGTTTATCGTTCTCGGCCTAAACTCTACCTCACAGACATATAAATTTAAAGAAATTTAAAAAACTCCTTCTCCACAATTAAAATATTAGCGATAATGTAGTCTAAAGTCTAAATTGATCGACCTTATGTAAAAAACGACAAAAAGTTGGTAAAATTATAGTTTTGTTATCGGCTTCTGACGTCAACTCGCTACAATATTTGCTTTTAAGTTCTAACTTTGTACATATAAAACGATTTTGATTTGAACGAGGGATTACATGAATAAACAATATTGTGTTCTTATAATTAGACTTAGATGTCTGACATAAAAGATTGTTAGAAAATTTATATATATATGTAATATTGATGGAATAGTGTGTAATGATTGTCAATAACACATGAATCGTATACCATATGTGTAAATCATACTGAATCGGTAATACAGATGACTTTAGGATCTCCTTTAGGCAATTTGGTATTATAATATTTAAAAAGTTACATCGTAATTGTGAAAAAAAGATTGAATGTTTAATATGTCTATCCAATGAGTTCTCTACATGTATATATATATATATATATAGAATGTTTTCACATTAAATTTTCATTAAATATAAAATGATGAAATATTCAAAAGTATGTGAGATATAAAATATATATGATAGATATATAATAGATATACAATATATATAAATTTTACATATAACATACATTGTATAATATGATTAATCTATCCACAGATAGCATGTTAAACAGCACACTTTGTTTTGCTACTTGTATGTAACTATTTATATTAGAAACCTTATATTGGATGACATTTAGTTTTTACAAACGTTTTAAAAAAAGCGCCGATCGTCATAATGAACAGAAGGGCGCCACTGAAAAATCAGATGCGAATGTCACTGTTCTTCATCGCTATAATAGATTATACACTAATACTTTTCCTTGCTCGCTTTTGCCAAACTTCAGAAATATATATCTCTTCAAATATTTATATGTATATATGTATATCAAATATATTTTATTTTAAGTATGAATATGTATACACTAATTTAACTACATAGAATATAGATCTACAAACAACCATTACAGTAGTCAACAAGCCTGTTCGTTTTGTGCCCATTCCTACTACCTAATATGATTTAATTTTAATCTCCATTCAACCAATTCTTCATCTTTTTCTTTTAAATCTAATAATTAAGAAAAGATGAAGAGTTGAACCGAGATAAAAGTTAATCTACATTGGTAGCAAGGGACATTAGCTTCTTGCACCGTTCATCTTTTTTTCTTTTTTTCTCCAACATGGAGAGAAAGAGGACAGATAAACCGTTCGACAAGTTTCACGAAAAGAAAAAACACAGGACTAGTGTTAAAAGTAGTAACCTCTGCTACTCGGGTATCTGCGCGCGGTTTCGGGTGCTAGGACTGTTAGGATGTTACGGGCCTGGAGGTTAACGCGTCGCGTTATTGGCGAGTGGGGATGGGGATCGGCACGACTCGGCAGTCTCGGGACTCGGGTCGAGTAAGAGGGAGGGGAGGGGGGAGCAGTGGTGGGGATAAAGAGCCGAGTTTCCGTTCTAGGGCACGTTCGCGGCGTAGCGCGGCCGGCGCGGGAGCGGGAGCGGGAGAGGCGTCAGGCGAAAGGCGGTGCGCGGGAGAAGTGGAAAGCCGGGAAGAGAGAGCCGACGAAGGGAAGAATCGGGGTCCACAACAAAATCGCTTAATCGCTTTGCGCCACCGTCCGCGACGGAACACGGCCCATCCGTCGCTGCCGCCACCGCTGCCGCCGTCGCCGCCATCGCAGTGCCCCCTAGTGTGCATGCATGCTCGACGCTGCCTCTTTCTTTCTCCCCTTCTTTCTCTCTCTCTCTCTCTCTCTCTCCCCTTCTTTCTCTTTTCCCCTTTCTCCCCCTTTCACCTTCTCTCTGACTCGCGCTGCGCCACGATCTCCATCTTTCTCTCCCTCTCCCTTTTTCTCTCCCTTCCTCGCCTTCTCCAGTCTCTCCCGCTGTCTCTGTTTCCCCGTGATTCGCTATGCCACTTCGGTCCGCGACGTTTTCACGGGCAATCCATGAGTGACAGCTGCCAGTGTCCAACGCGGTGCGTGCGTGTCTCTCACGGCGGTTTGACACGGCCGATACCGGCTGTGCGTGGGTGACAGTTTACGTACGTGCGTGCGTGCGTGCGTGCGTGCGTGCATGCGTGCACGCGAGAACCGTCACTTCCGAGACGAGGAGGAGAACCGTTCTCGTTTCGCGCCCTCGCGGCGGTGTGTTTATATCATCTGATATACGGCGAAAGTGTGTGTACATCACACCCTCGGGATCTCGGAGCAGCACGGGGTTGGCGATTACCACGGAGCCCGGATCCACCGATCTGCTTCTGCTGCTGCTGCTACTGCTGCTGCTACTGCCGCTGCTGCAATTTGATTTGTGGGTCAGGTCATGGTGAGGTACGTAGCTGTCACGATTGTGAGCTTCTCCGCGGAGACGATGTCGTCGACAGATTTTTCTTTTGATTCATGTTCGTCTGCTTTCGCCAATAATTTTTATCTCAGCCTTACTCCCTGAATTCTTTGGGGCGTAATCTTGACTCTAAGAAATGAAAATTGAGTCAGCCTCGAAAAAGAGTCAATCTTTACGAGTAAGATTTCACTCTTGAAGATTGACTCTTTGTCGAGTGACAGTTCATTCGAAAAGATTTAAAGAGTATGTACTCTATCCTTTCGTACTTTCTGAGAAAATTTTACTTGATGTAATGCAATATATTTTCTTCGGAAAGAGAACGTTTTGGAATGCAATCTTAATTCTCAACGATTCGTTCCTTCGGCGCATTTCGTGGACGCGAGTTTCAATTTTTCTCGGAACATGTTTGAAAGTGAGATTCAGCGAGCGTTCAGAGGCGTATGTCTTTTTTTTCCGTTTCGTTTCTCGTCTTTTTGATTATCAATGAGGCCACGTGCTTCCCGAACAAGTGCGCCAGTCAATGAGCCAATTGCGAAACGCGAATGGGCGACAATACGCGCATCGTGCCTTTATGCGTGAAATTACATCGCTCCAATATCGTTTACGAATATCTGATTATTAGTTTTACGCTTGACTGAACCTTCACTCATTTCGATCTACGACCGCTGCAAACGAATTTCTCGATAACCTCAAATTAATTTTTATTTATAAGTTTTAAAATCGATTAAGATCGAGTGAAATTTATTCATTGCAACCATTTATTTGTTAGATGCGACTTACGCGGAAGCCATATAGTTTGAAAATCAAATTTCTAGCTTTCAAAGAAAGTTCCTTAAAATTGTATACGCGATTTTTAAAGAAATCTAAAACAGCCGTAAAAATGGTATTTCTCCATGATTATCGAGGCAGATCGATTTGTTTTACAGGCATATTGTTTATACTGAGAAAAAAATTAATGTGTATTAAATATAAAAAAATTAATATATAAAATTTAACAATATAAATATATTTTTTTAACTTAATATAATAAAATTTAAATTAAATTTACATTTTATTATATTAAATTAAATTTTATTTTATTATATTAAATTTAAAAAAATATTTATTTGAATAATATCAACTAAATATTTATTTACAGTAAGCATTTATTCAATAAGAAAATATGATCAAATTAATGGTGTCAAATAAAGAAATCTTTATATATTTAGTAAACATTTAGTTGGTATTGTTCAAACAAAAATGATTTTTTTTTTTTTTATAATACATATCGGTACACGATTAATACTCGTCTACCAATGTAATTTAATATTAACTAACGATTCAACTAACTCTCCTCATTTTTTTTTATCTAGTTCTAAAAATTAGAAAAAAATAAAAAGTAACTTGAGTCAAAATTAAAGTTAATCTACGTTGGTCGAAACGGATATGAATCGCGTACGAGACGATAAAAGCAGGGGCGCGAGGCGTCGACTTTCCTCGTTTTCCCCTCACAGAGAGCCGCGGACGACCGACGAAGCCGCATTGTTTTGACTCCGACCGTAACAACTGGACGTGCGTGCGCGCGTGCGACACGATCCACCGGTGACACAATGCGCTTGACTTTCGAGACGATTCGACCTGTCGCACGAACGTGGTGCCGATTAATCCTCGCTTCTACCAATGTGTGTGTGCAGATTAACTTTAATCTCTGTTTAATTTACCATCCTTTTTATTATCCTTCCTTTCACAGTTCCAAGAATTAGAAAAAGTTGTTGAAGAGTAAATACCGATATTACGAATGAAATTTTCCCGTTAAATTCCACAAAAAAACAAATGGTTCATTAATCTATCTATCTAATAAGTTGATTCCGAACAGAAATTCAATGTTTATTACAACTAGGCAGTAATTTTGCTTTACCATCGTATAATATTAAGAACAATTGTGTGGACTTAATTAAGAATATTAAAAACAACGTAAAAAAAATTAGGTAATACTACCTTGTTCGAGTTGAAAAATCATTCTATTCCTATCGTTGGAAAAATTGTTTCTATGAAACCGAATAATAATTTCATTAATAAAAAAATAACTAAATTGCTCAAATTAACCAGAGAATTTGTCAACAACAACGGGAATATTTTATTCACTAGAGCAGACAAAGGCAACGTTATTGTTGCTTTAGATCGAGATGAATACAGACAAAAAAATGATTAATCTGTTTGATGACCAAAGCACATACCATACATTTACACCACATACTCAAAGATAATATTCCTAAACCATTTAGCCACATACAAAATAGTTACAAATTGGTAGAAAATCTTAATGGAGCACAACTTGATGAATTAAATTACATTGATCTAGCTTTAAAAAGTGTAAATGAAAGGTGGCATTTTATCTCGCGGTCTTGTAACATTCCTAAAAATGAATTTTTGAAAGTCTTAAAGTTTGTTTTGAAATCTACATTTTTCACTTTTGATAAAAGAATTTATAAACAAGAGTTTGGGACACCTATGGGCTCTCCGTTGTCGCCCATCATTGCAGATTTAATAATAGAGGATCTGGAAAAAGAAGCATTGGAGAAATTTGGTCACGAAATACCTTTTTACTATAGATATGTTAATGATTGCGACGGCGGTTCCGAATCATCTTAATGAATTTCTCAGTAATTTTAACTCATTACATCCGAGAATATAATTTACCTTGGAGGTTGGAAGTGAAAGACTGAATTTTTTCGATATCACGATCATTAATTCGAATTGTAAATTGGGATTTAATGTATTTCACAACCAACCTTCTCAGGACGCTATCTCAACTTTTTATCTCTCCACCCTCTTCCTCAAAAGAAGGGTGTTTTTATGAATATGGTGGACAGAACATTTTTATTATCTCACCCCAAATATCATGAGGATAATTTAAATTTTATTATTAAAACGTTTTTAGACAATGATTATCTCATCAAGTTTATTTTTGACACTTGATGGTATTATTAAGGCTCAAAAAGATTCACTTAAACATGATTCAAAGAAAAATGTAATGTACAAGATAGATTGTAAAAATTGCAACGCATCGTAGGACAGGCTGTAGGGAGAAAGTTGAATATTACAATTAAGGGATACCGTAATGACATTAACAAAAAAATGAGAAAACTGTCAATCATCTCGGAACACGGATTACAATTTGAACATGAATTTGATTTTGATAACACCATAATATTAGATAATGAAAGATATTTGGGGAAAAGATTAGTGTCGGAAATGCTCAATATCAAGTTACAAGATAATGGTTTAAATACACAAAATGACACTAAATTTTTACATCCATGGTTATTTAAGCAATTTCTAACAAGTTTTGAAATCACATTATTTTTTATTAATAAGTTAACATTAATTTTTATGAAAAAATAGTGTAGAATGTGTTGACTTCAATTTTAATTTCTTGACATATTAATTGACTTGTCAAAAACACAGTACATGATTATAATTTTTTAATTTACGACTTTTGAATATGTACATAATATACTACCATATGTGTGATTATCTTTATAATGTATACTCTCATGACTCAAGTGTCTTAAATTATTTTATTCTATGACTTTCCTTTACACTCAATATAATATTTTCAATGCTCATTTTTGAACGAACGTTGTTTGACATCAAAGTCCATAATGGTGTCGAACTATCTTCCTTAATTTACGTTCTGACAAATTATTATAATGTGGTGCAGTCAAAGAGTGCAGTAGGTAAGTCTTTTCAAGATTCTTTCTTCTCCACTACTGTCTTGCGCTAATTCTTTTTTATTCTATACAGCTTTCTGACAGTTACGCTCTTAAATTTGGAATTGAGAGACTCTACTTGCTGCACTCTTCGATTTAATACATCACATGATGTACAACCAACAACATCACATGTAATTACTTTATCGCTGAAGATGGCTCGAATGGAGCTGAAACGTTCGATCGATATTTTATGTAAGAATTGAAATATATTGTGAAGATCAAACGCACCAACTTCTGCGCTATTATTACTCTCAATCGCCCGGATATTTCTGATAGATGATTGTTTTATAATCTAGAGAGCTCATTTTTAATTTGTTGGTAGATATCGATAATCTATTCTTTTTAGCCGAGCTTGTACCGTTCGTATCTTTTTCCTCCTTTTCTCTTCAATGGACCACGTGGACTATGGTGAGAAAAGAAGGAAAAATACGCAAGAAATTAAGCTGAAATCTCGAGATCTCTATATTGATTGTGAAAAGAAAAGTGCGTTTTGGTGTTTGTGATTATAATTGCATGATATAGTAATTATTACATTAAAAGTTCAACTTTATAACTATTATATTAGTAATAATAATAATTATGTTTATAATTCTATGTATTAAAATTACTCTCTAAAAGTAAATCTTATTGACCTTACAGTGCTACACCTGTAACTGTGATGTAATCATCAGCAAATATTTACTGTTATTATTCGTAAGTAATAATACACTGATTCACTTTTTAGATAATGTAGATGTAATTACGATTTTAAAAGTTAATATTATAGCAGCATCAGCTATAAAAAAAATGGTGCTTCCAATCATAATTATCTCACACTCTAATTGTAATATCATCAAATGCCAAACATTTTTCTCTCATTATCCGTTGGTTAAAAATGACGTGGATTTTCTCCCGCAATCGGCGCGCGCGCTTTTCAGCCGTTCGAAACTGTCTTGTCACCCGTTACGGTAGGTCACGTGCGCGATGCATCGGCCAATAATCAGCGATTACAAACGCGCGGGATGCATTCGGATGCTACGGACGCGCCGAGAGTCTACTTGACACACCACTCAGGGTAGTCCAGAGAAATTACGCCAGATTCTGCCGGAAACTTCTGCGAAACCTGAGAAACTCTTCCGTTTTTTGTCTTGCGTAAATACACATTATCCCGCGCGTCAACAATGTAAATCATTGCGAAGCGCGTCGATGTAGATTTCGAGGACAGCTAGGTAATAAAAAGTCGGAAGGTTCTGCCACTGTTTCTCGGGATTCGAGTCCCGACATCCGTATATAACGTATGTTTGTGCAATTATATAAACGATTCGATTAAACATTCGCAGACGGAGAGGATCTGATTAATGATATTGGTATCGATCGACTATCGAATTCTTTTTCTTTTTACGACAAAATAGTAGATGGAGTGTGATGGAGTCATCGTTATTTTAATTTAATTTAGTTACTTCCGTCTGGAATTGTGCAGGATATTTCTCCGTTTTACGTAATACAAGTAATATACGTATATGACGTCATAACTTTAATTAAAAGTATATAAATTAATATAAATTATACATAATTATGCATAATTTGAAATTATTATAAATTCACGGCTCTCGCTAGTTTTAGCGTCAATTGTGTATCAGATGTATGGAGACTAGGTTTTGCTAGAAAAAGTAAAAGACAAACTTGTAAGGACTTACTGAATATTTCAAAACTAGTT
Organism: Trachymyrmex septentrionalis; assembly: GCF_001594115.1. Classification (NCBI taxonomy): domain Eukaryota; kingdom Metazoa; phylum Arthropoda; class Insecta; order Hymenoptera; family Formicidae; genus Trachymyrmex; species Trachymyrmex septentrionalis. The sequence continues at coordinate 200,320 of NW_017305988.1, read as the reverse complement.
TGTGATTGTCAAAAGGCTGTGTATTATAATTTCAGCAATTTTCTTACGCAATAAGCACATTATTAAAAGGTCACTTTTCGATTAGTTTGCACCATTAATTTTGATGTCATTTTTATGTTTCACGTTATTGCAACTTTGTTGTTCCGCTCTTGCATAAAACTAAATTTGTCGGTTGTTTCCGTAAACATTCGCTCCAACGTGACATTAGAGATTGAAATGTTAATTAAAAGGGAATTTTCCGTGATATTATTAAAATGAAGAAGAAAATTGAGTTTGGAAAAAAAAAACAAAAAATAAATCTAACGGACAGCTGCTTGAAATAAATGACCGTCCTCAGTAACAAAAAAAAAAAACGTATGCATGGTCACCGTAATTAGGTGTAACGATTTTGACCGAATCCCTTCGTCCTTGTTAGTAAAGTTGTTAGTAGATTGATAACTTCGATGGCAACGTAGCATTGGAAATACCATGTGGGAAACATGTCGATAGGCGCAGAAATCGATAGTCGATAGGCGTACCTGGTATTAGCACATTTAATTCTCATCCGTCTTGTACGCGTCTCGTCCGCGTATTGAAGCGCTGATTCTCC
>NW_017305988.1:186569-199631 GCF_001594115.1 Trachymyrmex septentrionalis | reverse complement strand
TATTAGCACATTTAATTCTCATCCGTCTTGTACGCGTCTCGTCCGCGTCTCGTCCGCGTATTGAAGCGCTGATTCTCGGACGATCGTCGTATTTCGCTGTCAACAATCCAGCACCGTAAGCTGCATCGCGTGTCGATCGCCGTGCGTGACACGACCGACGAAAGGCCGCTTCGGAGCGCCTCGTTTCATCGTGTACGCGCTCGCGCGCGTGCGGTAAACGGGTTTATCTCGGTAATTAAATGACCGTCAAATAGGAGAAAATCGCCGATGATTGATGGTGACCGATCGGCCAAGTTTCGTATAGCTGCTCTACCACGTGCGCACCTTCCCGTTTCCTCCTCCCCTCTCGCCAGCGCAGCGCAACGATTAATAAATTCGCCACGGCCGCTCGGCAAGAGCTTATTAGAACAGGTACTTTGATCATCCCCTGTTGCAAATTTCCAACTGTTTTTCTTTTCACATCTCTTCCTTTTAACGTCTGCCGTGACTATGATTTAAACTATGATTACTTTTCGTCGTCTTTTAAATACAAACTCGTCAGGCAATTCCGACGTTACGTGATATTTTCGTGCTTAATGAGACTCTCGATGAGCGTTAAGACTCAAGGTAATTAAGATATATACTAAAAGAAGCAAATCAACATATTGGATTTGCTACTGCTATGTATATATATTATTGCCTTACAGTCTTTAATGTGATTAGCCAATTCGCTTATCGTTTACCTCTCCATATTATACTTGCCATATACGTTTTTCTGTATGTGTGCTGTGCACTGGAAAAAAAAGTTGATTTAAAAAATATATTAATTTAGTCAAACGAAATATATATTATAACAGTAGTCACGGACTCAGTCAAGCATATAAATATTCGTTGTGTAAGGGGTGTAACCACCTTGAAACTTTGAAAAAATCGAAATTTTTTTCAAAGTTTGAACCTTTAAGAATATTATAAGCCAAGACTTAAGCGAAGGCTAGGCTATTTTATTATATAAAAAGATCGTTTCGAATCTTCTTTTGCGCTTTTCTCGAAACTAACAATCCGATTGATTTCAATTTTGGCAAGAATATTCTTTATATCTTAGAAGATTATTTATCGTGTATAACGTACGATTTTTTGGACATGTTAATCCATATTTATTTATAACAAATTTTTTAAGTTGTCGTTTGAAGGTGAACAATTTTTTTCAAATTGAGCTATTTTCCAACATAATATTTCTCAACAAAAAAAACTCTACGTTAGCTGTTACATCTGTTTACAAGAAAATATTTTATTTTTTTCTTTCGAACCATCCCCGTCCGATCGAGGGAGCTTTGCACGATTGCTCTATATAGTTTAAACTTTTTAATTAATCTGTTTCAAAATTTACAATTTATTTTTCAGTTTCAACATTGTATATTACACATATAAAATATCAGTTAATTTTAAATAAAATCTTAATGTTGTGCTTATTTTAGACCCTTTAATTTCAACATTGAATGAAGCATTGAATACCGTGAAATAAGCATAGTATTATTTCTATAACCATCGGAAAAGTCATACATCGATAACGTGAATAGATTATTTATTCACAAGTTAGCGAAAACAGTAACAAAATTCTTTCTTTAATGACAAGACGATGCTATTATTGCCATTCCTAGAAGGTCAAGGAACATAAAACGATGTTCAAGTAAGAATAATTTTTATTTTTAATTAATTATATATATATATTTTTTTTAAATTATATGTGTAAGCAATGGAGAAAGCAATTGAAAGAGTATTGGAAAAAAGCCAAACATTACCATATTGGAAAGATGTTTAAAGAGTAAATGTACCATCGTATGCTGAAATAGCTAATAGGAAAGACAAGTAATCGAACGCAGAGTAAGTATTCTTTCGACTCCTCCGCGAGACGATGTGCCGCACGATCGCGATATAAGAACTTGAGCTCCGATCTGCATGAACGCGCAAGCGTGAACGTTCGTAATAGACTCGATTAAGGATCGCGAGTTTAACGATGCACGATCGTTCGTCTCTCACGAGGAATAGTCCGAGGAATAATCCGCAAGATTTTCTCTCCGCGCTCATCGAGCAACGGTCCGCCTATACATCGCGCTCGCACGCCGCCGATGATAAAGAGAAATGCTGCCTAGAAAGCAGGTCTTGGCTGAATCTAGGCCACCCTGATGATGGCGCGTGCACATTCTCCACAATTTTACTGTTCCTTCTCTCAGCCTTGCCTCGCGTTCGTTCGCGCCGCGCATTCGGCGGAACAACACTTTTTCTCTCTTCCCTCCTTTTCTCTCTCGCTCTCTCTTTTGACTTTGATATATCAATACAATCATTTATTAAGCCTTATATCAAGCCTATATTATTAAATTATAAGTCACACTTCGACTCTGCGCACTTTACCAGCATGTTATTTTCTTTCTCAATTCTCATCTTTTTCTATTCTATACATCTATGTTTTTTACTTCTACCTTTATTTTTACAACTCTATTTTACGTACTTGATTTTAATACTTCTTGTTCTGTTGCTCAATATTTCGTATTGTTTTTTTTTAACGCGCTGAGAGGTTTCAGTTCTAGAGTGCTTAATAACGATCTCTCTCTCTCTCTCTCTCTCTCTCTCTCTCTCTCTCTCTCTCTCGGTCTCGCTCTCTCCATCTATCTATCTTGCCCATATTCTAGCTTCACCTTCTCCCCTCTTGTCCTTCCTTCTTTCCATCCCTCTGCCTTTCTCTTCAGCCTCTCTCCGCGTACGTCTCTTCTCTTCCATCGATCGCCTCCTTCTCTCTTCCTGCCCCTTTTTTTTCCCCACCCGGCACGATTCAAGGATCGAGTTCCGGAGGACGACCAGATGCGAATCGGCGAAAAAAAGAGAGGGAACGCGAAGATCGCGGTACCGTAATGCCCCGCACGCACGCGCGCGCCCGCTTCGCGAGAGATTTACAAATTGCTAAAGCGAGAACGAGTCTTGCCGCGCGCTGTCTCAATAGCGCGCTCGTTACTAACGTCGTTTGTGAAATGTCGCGATGGCGACGCGACGGGTGGGCGTATTACAGGACAATGTTTTACTTGGCTACGCAATGTAAGAATCTCATTGTAAGAATTACATTGCGCAACCGCGAAATAATAGAAAAGCTTTTCCGTTTGGTAAGAGGGAAGCGAATCATCAACTCGTTCCATCCGTTTCAATTCTGGGTTCAAATGTAATCGCAGTTTGTCTTGAAAGAATTGTTTAATTAACGTAAATTTTGCGCGGAAACAAGATGTGTGCGTGCGCGTGCGTGTGGATTACAATCCTCTATATTTCAATAAAGTAATTTCTCTTCACTTTAGTAAGGGCTGAAAGAATAAAATATAATACAATGGATATGTGAGATATGATCGTCGCGTTATATGTGCAGACGAATTCGATATTCTCTTTTTAATTCTCCGTCTCTTCCTCATTATGCTTTTTATTTCTTCGTTTTCCTTCCCCATCGCTGTCGCCCTCCTTTCTTCTCTCTACGTCTTCTTGGCCTTCGGACTGCTCACGAGATCTGCGCAGTTTCGTTACTATCCAATTTAAATACGACCATCGTACAACCGTTTCACGCGTCAGCCTAATTGGAGCAGAGCTGAGGAAAAATCAATTGGCGGCGCGCAATTTAAATGACTACACATGTAGTATTTACATAAATTCACGTTGAATTATTTCAGATCACTCAAGATCCAAGACGTTTAAGATCCCTGTTTGTTGCGAATCGGAGATTCGCGCTTCCACGTTCTGATTTCTTCATCAAAGGGACGACGCGTGTGCGCCTTCTTACGTTTTCATTCAAAAATCGAGCGTGCCTGCACCGGCGCGGCATCGTCGAGCGAAACGACGTCGACCGCGACCGCGACGGCGACGGCGACGCGAACGTTTTCTCGAGAGCGGGATCTCTCGCGTGTGTATGACTGACAGTGTGGGGCGATTGAGAGCGACCTAGAAAGGTTTCAAAAGACATTTTCCCGTTCACCCACGTACAAAGCCTCCCTCTCGCCGCGGGAGCGTAGAGCCGTGCGACATGAAACCTCGCGTATGACGATTGAGACGAGGCGCACGTACACACGTACGTACAATAGCGACCAAGAGGACGAAGGCGGTGCGAAACGATGAGGAGAGGCAGAAGGAGAACGGTGGTGAAGGAGGATAGAAGAAGAGGTCGAGGGAGACAGAAGGGGGAGGACAGAAAGGAAAGAGAGCGCGAGTGTGTGTGTGTGTGTGTGTGTGTGTATATGTATGTATATGTATATGTATATGTATGTATTTAGCCGAGTGTGGATGTAGATGTGTGTTGATGCATACGCGGGACAACGGAAAGTACGGAACGTAATACGGAGAAAACGCTGGTAAAAGGAAAGAGGCCCCTCTGCCTGCCTTTCCAATCGAATCGACCGCCCCTCTCGCCTTTGTCATTTTCTCTTTGTCCCCGTTTCGGATCTTCGTGTTCTCTCCCAGCTAAGTCGTCCCAGCTACCGCCTCTCTCTTTTTCGCACGGTCTCTCTTCCTCTACTTCTCACCCTCTCTTTTCTCTCTCTCTCTCTCTCTCTCTCCCTCTGCCTCTCTCCCTCTGCCTCTCCTCTACCCGGCTTCCTGTTCGTCCTTCCCTCCTCGCCTGACCTGCGCCTGACTCATCCAGAAGAACGAAGAAGAATCTTCTCCTCTCTCCCTCTCTGTCTCTTCACTCCTCTCTTCTCCTCATCTCTTCTACCCGGTATATCTCGGATGGGCAAAAGAGGGAAGGACAAAAAGAGCCGTGCCAGAAGGAGAACGACGGAGAGAGAGGGAGAGGGAGAGAGGGAGAGAGAGAGAAAGAGAGAGAAGGGCACGAAATGCTTCTCTTTCTTCACTCTACGCCCGTATACCGTTTCTTCTCCCACCCTCCCTCGTCCTCCCTTTTGCTTTGTCTCTTCACCCTCTGACTTCCCCCAATACCCACCTAGCTAACCTAACCACCCTAACCTTCTCTCCTTTCTTCCCTTCTTGCATTTCGACCTGCCTTCGTGCGCGCGCGCGCGCGCTTTTTCTCTTTCTCTTCCTCTTCCTCGTTTTACCTTCCCTCTCTTCTTTCCTCCATCCTTACCTTTCCTCATTCCCCTCTCGATTTTGCTGTACTATTCCATCTTCGCCTCTACCACTCCTTCGTCGACGTCTCTGTCTCTCGCCTCTCACCTCGTCGGCTTTCCCTTCTGCTCGCTATATCGCTGTCATCCCTCGCTCTTTTGCTCACACCGACAACCCTCCTTCCTGTCTTTCTTTCGCGTTCGTGTCTCTTTCTCATTCCTTCCACGTTTTACGCATCTCGTTTCTTCTTCAAAGAGAACGTAGGACAAATGGTTCGATACAGGAGAACGGCAACATGGAGAGAAAGAGAATGAGAACGAGAGAACGCTGCTCTACGGTCGATTTCTCCTGTTCTCAGCAATCGCTTACTACGTAAAAAGCTGCCTTGGATCAATTAAAGCATCGTTTTTAAAGCTTTCTTCAGCGACGAGAACGCTTTTGTATAACAAAGCTGAATGAACAGAGCTCTCTCTCCTTTGATTAAATACATTACATAAATCAAATATATATATATATATATAAATTAAATGTATAATCGAATACATGGTCTTCTTATCTTCATACAGTTCCTTTCGTCTACCAGTTGTTAAGTTAAATTACGCTTGAATATTGTATTTTCCATTTAAAATTCCATTTAGAAATTTTAGTTTAGATTCTAAATAAATTTTTTAATTTAAAAACATTTTTTTTTTCAATATATCTTCAGAAATGAAAACGAAATACAAAGATGATTGCATCAAATTTATCCTGTTACATTTGATTTAGCTAATATAAATAAGTTAGTTTAAAGAAACTAATTTAGGACAAGTCATTTTTTTCAGTTTGTAGAAATCGTAGTTTTTCTGTGAACGCGTTTCTTTTTTTTTTTTTTACACATATCAATCTAGTTTAAAGAACAATATCCTTCACGTGTGATGGAGAGGAAGAAACGAACGAATGGGACACAAGGCATTGTGAAGTATCGTCGGTAAAAGGAGAAAGGAGTTTCCTACATCACTGCGTAAAAAGGAGCGGTGCCGATCGACCGTCTTATACGTGTAATTGCCAAGGATGCTAGATCCGTGCTAGAGCCGTGAGCTATTGCGCGTTACCATCTCGAAACGATTTCTTCTCACCGCATAAAATTGATAGAAAGGCATCCACATTTGATTAATTAATCCGTAACATGCTAATTCTTCAGTATTAGATTTCTAAAACTTTTATTTTTACAGTGCAATTTACATACAATTTATAGCCTATAATTATTTTAACCCTATAATTCCACATAAAAATATTAAGCATTAAGTATATTTTTTGTCACGCGTGACGTTGGTATATACATATAAACTTTTTAAAGTTCTGAAAATTCTCTCGTCTAACATTAATTTATTCTTTCTATTTTTCTCTTTCTATTTTCTAAAAATTCTCTCTCTTAACATTTATCTACTCGTTTCTATTTTGTTCTCTTTTTTTTTTCTCATATTTATATTTGGATACACTTTGAACTCTTTGACGTAATGTCGTAATCCAAATAGCATCTTACAATTAGCCTTCAACCTTACTCGTAATTTTTTTCAGAGCGCAATCAAGTCATATGTACGTATACAAGAAAAACGATTATCGTTGATTACTGGATCGTAAAACGGCTGGCATAATTTTATTGGAGCGAAATATTTAACTTTATAGCCCACGGCACTTTCCATCAAGTTATAAACGATCTCGCATCTCGCATGCTATTCTTAAGATTACGACGTAAATGTCATACTCTCGGAGCTTGACTCGTTCATTCTTCTTTGGCGATACGCTAATAAACTCCAGTTGTTGGAAGGAAAGAGAGAGGGATTGGGTGGAGTACTCAATGAAGTGCACACTTGCAACACGCCGCCTTCGCATTGACGCTTTAAGGACTTAGCACGCAGTCCTTCACGGAAAAGTTATAATTACTGCTTATCTATTCTATGCCTAGAAAGTATATTACAAAATCGGAATATATCAATTTCCATTCTTTGCCCCGAGAAACAATCGTATCAACATCTTACGTTTGTCACGCACGTTGCTATTAATATTATTTAGGCACATTGAAAAAGAAAATTTGCTAAATCTCAATATACATTTCTTTGAGAGCCGCGTATTAAATAAACATTTAAACGAATATACTGTAAACGAATATTTACTCGATGAGAAAATGATATTTAAATCAAATTTATGGTTTTCGTTTGTTTACATTTAGTAAATATATTTACTTTGAACAATTCAAACAAATATTTATTAAGATTTAGTATTTTTTCGGTGCGCGGTTAGTATATCAAAGTTTCATGAATTTAGTGTTCACACGATGCTGTTTATTTTATATACTAAACTAAATATAAACTCTGCTCTCCTGCGATGGAAAATTCTCTCTGGTAATGTCAGGGTTAAGTATGATACACGTACGAAACGCGTCGTCCAACACGGAGAAAAATGCGCGTGTGTCTTCTTTCGGTTGGCTCGTCGTTAATCGCCCCCAGAAATTGCCCGCACGGTCCACTCTGCCTGAGTCACCCGTTTTCCATCCTCTTCTCTTTCCCGTGACAGCCTCACTCTTCATCTCTTCTTCTTCCCTCTCTCTCTCTCTCTCCCTCTCTCTCTCTCTCTCTCTCTCTCTCTTCCCCCCCCGCCTCCCTCCATCTTTCGCTATCGTTCATTACATCCTGCACGTCCCTTCCTCGAAAAAGTAGCTCCTATCTTCTTTTCGACCTTCCTCTCACTTTCTCTCTCAGTCTCTCCGTCGCTTTCATCCTCTCTCAACGCTATTTCCTTCCATTCTTTCCCCTCGCCACCATTCCGGTACCGCCCTTATCTCCGGAGTTTCTCATTATCTGAAAGGGCCATCTGTCCCCCTCCCCCCCCTCCCCCTCCTAATTCTTTTTCGCCCTCCGCTTTCATCCCCTTTGCTCCTTCCCGTTCGAGCGCTGTGCACACAAAGAACCTGACTCTTCTCCTCGCTGTTTGCCACCCTCTTCTCTCTATCCTTTCTCCGGCTGCTTTCTTTGTCCCTTCCGTTCGAGCGTTGCTTTGGAATTGCCAACATCGTTCTCCTCCTCGCCCTCGTGTTCTTTGTCGTCATCTTTTGCCGCTTCCTCCTCCGCATTCGAAAAGTTTCCTCCACATTTTTTCTTCCATCGGAGGAGATCCACAAAGAGGCTGCACTAGTAATTCTTAGAGGCGAAATAGCGCGTTCGATTTCTCCAAGCGAGAGGAGAGCAGGATGAGAACGTTCGACGTTCCGTAAATTGCGATGTGCAGCGAAAAAGCGGGAAACGCGAGATAGTGTGAAAGAGGACGCGGGAGGGAGAGAGATTCTTTCTCGTGCGATCGCAGCTTCTGCGCTTGTTCGACGAATGAGAGGAAAAAAAAAAAAAAAAAATGTCAGACCGTGCCGTGCCGTGCCGAGTCGAGTCGAGTCGAGTCGAGACGAGATATCGCTCGCAGCGGTCCACGTGCGACCTTGAGCGAGATCGCATTCACCCTCCGCACTTCGAGGGGGGTCGCAATTCCCCGCTCGTGATCACGTGGTGCTCGGGGGTGGTTTTCGCAGTCCACGTTTATCCCGCTCTACCGACCGGACGAAAAGAGTGTGGAACTACTCATCGACGAACAAGAAAATGAAAGTCGCGCATATCATCGAGATTTGTCGGGCGGTAATGAGGTAAATTATTATTCAATCCATGTAAATCAGAAATTTTACATGAATGATATATACGGATTTATATAAAGTTAATAATTTACATTTTTTTTTTTCTCTTACCTTATACTTTTTTCTTCTACATTGAAGACACTTGAATTAATTCAGATCAGTTGATTTTTTGCGACAAGTATCCGGTCCGATATTTATTTAATTATTAAATATATTAAAATTGTTGCAAGTGAAAGTAAGTGAATTAAGTATGTAAGATACTATCATATAAGACGTTATAAAGATCGATACGAAGACCATGCAATGATGTGAAGAGAATTATTATCCGGTCTCTTACGGTATTCTATCCGTTCTTTGATTGACCGCGTTTGACTCGCAAGTGACGACATTCAGGACGAGGTCCCGCTCTCGAGAGAAGAGCTACAACTTTAATTTGCGACTGTTAGCTTCCAGAAAAATCGTTCTATTCGAAACACAGCGTTGAGAAGCTCCATCAAAACGGGAGGTGCAAGTGGCTACATATAACAAGACATAAACCATACTGGGCAGAAAAAGGAGAAAAGAGGTCACGTTGCTGCTCGCGACACATATCGATTTGAAAATAAAAACATTCGATTTAATAAAAAGATTAAATGTGGAAAGGCATAATGGAAACTATATTAAATACATAAATTCTTTATGTGAAGTGAACGCATAATTTATACCGCCAGCAATCAGGAAAGAATTTTAATTAATTTAAAGGTATCAAGCCACGTATAAAACAATATTGAGATTTTTTTCGTCTTTAAAAAGAAGCTTTAAAAAAATATATGGAATAAATACACGCGGGAGAAGGAAAGGGGAATAAAGGTTATATAAAATATAGGGTTGTGCTTCTTTCGATTATAATTAAAAACTGTTCGATAGTTCTTGCCCGGTGATATCGTTACTTCCAAGATTAATTGCGCATCGTATCACGGTATAGAACAAATATCTAGTTTCCTTTCTCCTTTCTTGCTTCTCTCCACGTGTCACGGATCTCTCTCGCCGTTCTCCTCGCCCGGTGAAATGACGGTTCCGGGTGCGTCCGTTCCCTCCATCCCTCTCTCTCGAAGAACGTCCCCGTCGCGTCGTTCCTTTCGCCTCTCCTTTCCTTCCCTTCGAAAACGCACGCGCGCGCAGAAACGGCAGTGGCCCGAAGAACGAAGAAGAACGAAGCCATATTCACAGCCATATTCGAGAAAATCTATAAAACGGTAATAAGAGACGATATTTTCCATTCTTTCACGACGCATTTTTTTTCAAAGTCTTCAAATTTCGGGATCGAAAATTCATAATGTCTAAATTTTCGATGTCTGAGTTTATCAGGGATTCAGTAACGTGTTATAAAAAAAAAATCGAAATTTTTAATTAATACACGATATTATTGATAAGACTTAAAATTCCACGATAAATAATGCTTCTGGCCGCTTTAACGTCGACAGAAGGGATGTATATCATTTTTTTATATCAAGTGCAGTCGAGTCTCAGCTATTTGATTTTGTCAAAGCAAGGAGTCTCTCGAGATAATGGGACGTAGTACTGTCTTGCTATCGTTTGATTTTCCGAAAATATTCTGTAACGAGGACTTGAACCAGTAAGAGGGCGAAGGGGAACAGGTGAGCGGCCGAGAAAGCAGACGCTCGGAAAGGTGAACGGAAAGAAACGAAGAAACGAAGGGCATTCGGAATGCGGTACTGTTATGCCTTACGGTATACAGACAAGACGGAAATTAGGACCAAACGACACAGTCTCGTCCATCCTTTGATATGATCGTAGAACAGCGAAATCTTTATCCAAACTTTTATTTCGTTCTCGCTTTATCCTCTGAAATTTGTAGAGAATTTCACATTTCAAATTTAGAGTCAAGCAAAGTGGCGGTAAGCGTTGGAAGTTGAGTACTGAGAATTCGGCAGCTCCGAATTGAAGATGGAAAGCTATGAAATTCACAGTTGATGGTTAGAAGAATTAGGGTCGAAGGTTAAAAACTTGAAACGTAGCAGCGGTTTAGAATTTAGAGTGAAATATTAAAAGAATTTAACGATTCGGGGAAATTGAGGATTCAGAGTTAAGAGTAAAAAAAGAAATAAATAATTGAAAATTTGTATTTGTATAACAAACTTACATGTCAAATAAAATCATCAATGATCACGTGCCTTCATCCAACTTCTGTCATCGACATTCTCGGTGACGTTCGAGAGACGAAATGTTAACCGAAAAACGAATCGGTCGTTCCATGAAAAAGGAAAACGGTCGCACACAACACATTGCAACCGTGTATAGAGGAACGTGGGAAGATCATTGATGCAAACCCGGCAACGTGTATGGGAACGCTTTTTATATCGACCGAAAGACATATCGCGCTGCCATAGCCGATTCCTACCATTCCTGTCCCCGATGCGAGTTTCTTTAGGAGAGAAGCGCGTTTTTTACGAAAATACGAGTGTCTCGAATTAAAATCTAATTTCTCTATTATTTCAATAATTTTTCAATAAAATCCTTTTCAGTAGTGACACTTGGATGACACTTGGATACGCTTGATATTCTGGAAGGAAAATTTTTTCTTAAAAAAACTAATGTATGTGGTGACGATAGAAATAATTCCTTTTTAAACTAATATAATTATTTGTAATTTAATATAATATTTGTTGGTCTGAAAAAAAAAATTCGACTAATATTTGTTAAAACAGCGTTGTAAATTTTCGGTACAACATTTTGTAAAATTTTGTTAAACACAGCGAAACTGTGGCAATTGAGTTTCTTTCGCATAAATGTTGATGGAAATTTAGATTTACTAACAATTTCCGTTTTTTTTTCGAAGCAAATTGGATTTTAGCTGATACTCTAGCTAGAATAACAGTCAGTCGGCAAAGACATTTACTTGAATGAGTCTCAATCGTGCCAAATTTTCAAACTCAGGTTTTTAAGAAAGGTACAAGTTTCCCGAGTTTCTCTCACCAAGATCCGCAATGCAGATATTTTTTTTTTCTTTTTTTTTTTTTATGTGACATTAGTGTGTGTTTACATCGAGTGTTGTGTCGCGGAAAATATTAGAGAAAAAAGAATCGAAGGTATTGAAATATCTCAAAGAACAAGTTCATCTTATGCTACGGACGTAAATTGGAACCCCCGTTGCGTTCCTCTCTCTTTCTTATTTAATGTAATTCTTCTTCTGTGCCTGCTTCTATCTTTAGTATTTTCTCCCTTTTTTCATTTTTACCTTTCTCTGACAGAGGTAGACTTTGCGTTTCTCGCTTTTCCATCAAGAGAATCGATCGGAAACCGAGAACCAGAAAATAATTGCGCTTGTGCAAAATAAATTCTTGCTTGCCATTTTATCGATCAAAGCTTTTATAAAACTCGCAGGAAAACATTTCTAAATGTGAAAATATAAATATTTAATTGAATTTTTTCTTTCTTTCTCTCTTTTCCTCCCAAAATAATTTTGCATAAAAAATTACACGCTAATAAGAGCTAAATAAAGATTGAAACCAAATAAATATATGAATACAAAATTTCATACTTCGTGTAACAAAGATGATAAATCTGCTACTGTTTAGCGTGCCATAAGAATTTCATCAGTACAGTAATTTATCTTGCAAAGTAGGACATTTTTGCGCAACGAGGAATCTCAGTCAATCTCTCGTATGTTTGAAAGAAAGAAGCAGCATTCTACTTTGTTTTCTCAGATGAAAATATTTAATGGGAAATCGTAAAGGCTCAAAAGAAATATTCGCGACGGAGGAGCAGATAAGACTGTGCTGTGTGCGAACATACACTTTTTGCAATGTCAATTTCGGCGACATATTTTATGCCGCTGAGATCTCGTAGAAAGACACGTAACGAAAGCTGCGCGTTTCTAATCTCAAATATGTCCTCTTGTTCTCGAAAAGCGAACTATTTATTTTGGAAGAAAAAAATCGACCTGGCCCTAACCTGGGCGCAACCTGGGCTTTTTCTCTTTTCTCTATTTCTTTCTTTTTTAGGAATTTTTACCAGACTATCTTCGAGGTAAAGATGCCTGAGTCGAATTCTATTTACATTCAACTCGGGAGATGATCCTACAAAAGTACTCTCGGGCGACGGTCTATCCGGTCCCTCGCGGCCGAATCAAATTGACATTTATACATCGCCGAGAAATTCCAGGTTATGATAACAGCGAGGTCCGAGGGATCTCTGCATGGGAGAGTACAGTATAATACTCTATGCAGAATCCGCTGGTCGTCATGCAGATTTTATTAGTTCTCTTTATCATTCGCATCTCGACGAAGCTAGGAAGGAAAATCTAGGGAGAGGAGAGGGACGAAGAGAGGACGGCG
>NW_017305988.1:182177-186469 GCF_001594115.1 Trachymyrmex septentrionalis | reverse complement strand
GGAGAAAACAGTGAGGCAAAGGGGAAAGAGGGGAGCGGTCGTTTCCGCTTGCGTTTTCCCGGAGAAAGAGCCGGTTGGTTGGCCGTCTCTCGAGAACGGCGGCCGCGAAAGGGAAAAATCCGGGAAGAAACGAGGAGGCGACGCGTCGATAACGTTGGAAAAACGTAAAAGGCGCTCTACGGAGAAAGAACCGGCGGATCGTGGCGAGACGAGGAGAAGGAGGAGAGGAAAAAAGGCAGCTGGGTTAGTTGGGGAGGGAACGGAACGGAAAGATAGATAGATGGATATAGCCGGGGGGGGGGGAAGAAAAAGCCAGAGGAGAAGAGAAAGAGACGGCGGGAGCGGATAGAACCAGGACAGAGATATAGGAAAGAACGAGGGAAAAGGGGAGGTCCTCTCCCTATCGTTAGGGTGAGAAGAAAGGAGAGAGAGAGAGAGAGAGAGAGAGAGAGAGAGAGAAAGAAGGGTAGCGTATAACCGTGGAAGCGAAGGGGCCACGAGAAAATAGCGTCTTAGGCGTGAGGGGAAGAGGGAATGAGTAAATGGAACCAACGCGCGCAGCGAAAGAGGGAAAAGACTGGGAGAGGGGTGGAAGGAGGGGTGAGCGGAGGGTCGTGGAAGAAGCGACGAAACGACCGAGAGACAAGAAAAAGGAGGGCGAAGGACGGTGGGGGAGACGGAACGACGACATTTCACGTCGTGAAATGGGTGAGAAGGGCGAAGAAACGGAGAGAGAAAGAGAGAAAGAGAGAGGGGGGGAGGGGGGGGTAGGTAGGAATTGAGAGGGGAGAGCAGAGAGAAGAATGAGGGTGGTAGAGAAGCAAACGGGCAGGAGAAGGAGGAGGGGGAAGGGGGAAGAGTAAAACACGAAGAGCGAGTTCGTCTACTCTGCGAATGGCAGAGGGATAGACGGGGAAAAAGAAAAAGGACGGACGGCGTGGCAGGGAGGCGAGGTGAAATTGGACACAAAAAGCTCGAAGAAAAATTGAGATGAATCGTGGGTGGGAAGATGGAAGGGCGGTTCCCTCTTCTCTCCCGCGCTAGAGGGGAAAAACCCGTACTTCTTCCAGGCTGCGAAAGAAAATGCGAGCGTAAGGGATGAGAACCGGTCGCTAACGCTTCGCTTTTTCGATTTCTCTTCCCGATTTTCTCACGATGCTGCTATCTCTTTTCCTCGAATTTTAGAAACAGACTGCTTTTTCTACTTGCAATAGAAATGTATACGCTGGCAACATTTTTTCCCCGTATTTATCCACGTATTTATTCACGTATTTATTAGAATAAATAAGATTTTTTAGACGCTACTGCATTTAGGAGAAAAGATTTTTCAGTAGAATTATACTTTAGTACGGATTAATTTTTTTTTTAACTTGATTTCCGGTGGAAAAAAATCCTTTCTTCTAAATGGAATAGCGCCTGAAAAATCCTCTTTATCCTATCGAGTAATATTATGATAATTCAACTGAAATGATATTTGATTAAAATGTAAAATTGTTATATTTTTATATATAATCGAAAAAGGAAAATTGCGGAAAATTGTTTTTTTTTTTTCTTGTAACTGTTTGTTTTTCATATTTCACGTTATTAAAGTTTTTTTATTAAATTGTTACGAACTTAAAAATTTTTCAAACGAAAGCTAGAATTCCATTTATATTAAAATTCTTAAAAAAATTAACTTCATAAACGTCTTATAATATTATTCCACCTTAATGGATCGTATAATGAAATTACTCTTACAGAGACGCTCATCTTATACAGAATCTGAATTCTCTTCTCATTTTTGCTCTCTTTCGTTCTTTTTTTTTTTTTTTTTTTCTCTTAAACCATTGCACGATTTTAGTTTAAAGCTCTATTTTAATACATCCGCGCGTTTCATCACATTTGTTCCAGTATTACAATTACATAGTGAGGATTTGCGTTTCCTGTTTGCGAAAAATATTATCTGAGAGGATTGAATTCTCCTCTTTTTCGCAGCACGCGCAGCACTTCTTGATCTCTGCCCAAACTCTCGGTTTACCGTCTCTCAGGAAAGCGGCGGCTTTCTAACGCTCCCGAAAGATTAGCGTGCGAGCTGACTGGGCCTTCTTCCCCCCTTCTCCTTCAGGTGAATGTATTTTTTGATTATCTTCCTTCGTCGTTTCGGTGTCGCCGTGAAGGAGAGATATGTGCACCGTTTTCCTTTCACCCTTCTCGGCGGCTTTCGTTACACACGCAGAATCGACGTCTGCTCGCGTCTCTCGTGATCGGGTTCTGCCATAAATTCGCTACTATCTCTCCCGACTCTATTTCGAACGCGCCGTTCTCGTCCACGGCTCTTCGTCACCGCCAGCGGCTTCCTCGCGTTCCTTCTCTCGCGGGTTTCTCGAGTGAAAGTGACAGGAAAATCGCTCGAGACGGTCGCCGCCGGGGCCGTAGTTCCCCGGAGAAACCGAACGATGAGTGTTTTAGATCCTAATGCGCATCGCATCGAGACCGGAGGTATAAGTGCATCGAGAAAGCGTATCGATGGAGATGCGATCGATCACGCTGTTCGTCACCTCGAATTTCCACCGAATACTCTATATATCGCGCGCGAATGAATATCTGTTAATTTAAAAATAATCCTTTACTGAATATATACACGATTTTGTTTCGACATTTGTTATACTTAATATTTTTTTTTATGTATTTATTTATATTGCACATCTTTTAAATAATAATTTATTATAAAATGTAATACATGCGTGACAGGGAGAGAGAATATGAAAAAATTTATTATTTTTATTTAACACTTGGTACGCTTTGTACGCTTTTAATTTTTATTCTCTCCATTTTTATTCTCGTCTCCTCTTTTTAAGACAATCCCTCTAATAAGTTCTGCATTTATTATTGTGAATAAAGATCCAACAATTACAAATTCAACTTCTTCGCACATTAGAAAGTGTAATAGATAAATGATTAATATAAATGTACATTAATGAATATATAATAAAAATCGTTATTTATGCTGTTTTTGTCATTTGACACAAAATATATATCCTGGAGTATCATAAACTTTACTACTGCACCGAGTTTATCTCGTCGACTATCCCGTCTCACTCCGTTTCTTCACGTCGCGTCGCATCCGGTTTTCTCCTGATTCTCTCTCTCTCTCTCTCTCTCTCTCTCTCTCTCTCTCTCTCTCTCTCCGCGGCCGCTTTAATTGCGTGTCTTCCTTCTTTCACTCAATTATCCTCCTCAAATCAACGCGGTTGGCCGTGTCGCAGAGGCTTAAACAATGTTCCTCAAAACTAGGTGAGCCACTTTTACGCTACATCGCGATCAGATCGCGCTCAATCTTTCCGGCTATTCGCCCGCGCCAAATTATTCCGTCGCGAGTAACACGAATGGAGTGTAGAATGAATAATTATGAAATATGGGAAGACGAAGAGTCATTTTTCTTGTAACGCGATTGAAATATCGCGAGTCTTCTCGACATTTCACTCGCGCAGATTATTTCGTCGCGGATAAAAGTGCGGAATACAGAACAACGAGATAGATGAATAGTAGTGGAATATAGAGGAACTACTTTTATACGCGACACGATGAAAACGCAATGGATCTTTACGATCTATTCGCCTCTGCGAAATACTCTGTCGCGCGGCGAATAAAGAGACGAAATACAAAGAGAAGGCCGTAAAGCTTCCTGGCAAATGACAGAATTATCGTTATTGCTTTCGATTGAAAATTGATAAAAGTGGAATCTTTAAAATATCCATGTATGCGTAAATTAAAAGGAATTTTTATAAAATATTTCTACTTTGCGATATTTAAACTTACAGGTAAAATAAATGTAAAAGATTGCCTTGCTATAATAAAAATGGTTCCTTCGATTCTCGGCTACGTTCATTTTGGTTTTATATAAAAAAAAAAAAAAAGAAAATTAACGCAATTATTGAAAGATACACATTGTTAAAATCATAATGTCAAATTGTACTCAAATTGAATTATTGTTAATTATTTCTATAGACCGTCACTGCCCCTACCCAGTGTAATCCCGATAATTGAATTAAAATAATAGAGTTGAACAATTTAACTAAAAAAAATGTATTAAATTTAACTGAAATTTAGTTTATTATTTACTACATGCAGTACGTACACATATATTAAATGTTTACTACAGAAATGGATTAATTTACATTTTGACGCATGGAAGTTAAAAATGTTATTTTGGCAAAATGTGTTATTTAACGGATTGAGTTGCTCCTTTCGTTCATATTCTTAACTAACAGTTTAGCCGGAAGATGCTGCTTTAAGATGCAACAAGTGCGACT
>NW_017305988.1:179131-182077 GCF_001594115.1 Trachymyrmex septentrionalis | reverse complement strand
AAATGGATTAATTTACATTTTGACGCATGGAAGTTAAAAATGTTATTTAACGGATTGGGTTGCTCCTTTCGTTCATATTCTTAACTAACAGTTCAGCCGGAAGATGCTGCTTTAAGATGCAACAAGTGCGACGCTATGTGACAACCGAATATGTTAAATGTCCTCATCCATCACGCTCTCAAAAATATTATCCTTTCATCAACTGTCCACGGCATATCGATAAAAGTTCATATCGGAAACAGGGAGAATTCCGTTATTATCGGCTTGACGATACATATTTTCAAATTTCCTCGCTGCCAGATAGTTTTTCAGCTTGCAGAGGCAAATCGCGCGATTGCGACACGTTGGATCAGATAAATGGGGGAGAGGCACAAAAAGAAGGTCGAGAAATGAACGCGAGACAATCGATTATCGTCGTTCTTGCCCGTTATCAGAAATTATCAGCGCGTCTTTGCGGTCGGCACGCCAGGTAACCCAATTTCGCGATATCAATGTGCGCGCGTACCTGTTACACGAGTAACGCTGTTCCGCGTGTCTACGTGCGACACGCATAGATTCGCTGGATAGACATAAGGCAATCCGTGGCGTTTCGATTTCGCGAATAGATTTCAAATGAATCCGCAAGTTTCTCCGAGCGTCGGAGAACGTTGGAAAATTTCTTGTTGCGCTCTTTAAAAACGAGAAGTGCAGAAGGTATCCGATGATTCGCGAAAATTTTGTGTCCGAATTGAAAATATTGGAAAATACAGTTCAAGGTCTTCGAAAAAGAGTTTCAGCTTTAATCGAATGATCTCTTAAGTCTGATCCAATTAATCAACTTCTTCCTTGGAATCTCGAGAAAAAACTGAACTGGGAAAACGGACAGGGGATTAATTTAACCAGAATTAATTGAGTTACGTTAGATAACAAGCCTTATATATACGAACTTTGAGAATTCCATTAGTCCTACAATAGCAAACATTTGAAGTAAGTTAAGTTAAGTCGAGAGGAAATTTTGGTGATCCGATTGAAATTAAACGATCGACCCGAAACGTTATTATTAGGGCTCTATTATTAGGACTTTTCGGGAGTTTGACAGCAATTTGCGCGATCGATGTTCGCCATTGTGATTTCTCGCAATAATCGATCGTACAGGTGAAAAACAGCACGCCACGCGTACGTATCTGTAGATAGAGGTCGGCGAAGTAAGTGCGTCAGGTGCTCTTTCACGTACATTCACAGTCGTGCGTTACCTGCAAGCGTTCGCAGGTGCACGTCCACATCGAGAACTTTCGAAGGATAGCCGGAGAAACGGCAGATGGTACGAGTGCCAACCAATGGGATGTAAAAGGGAAGACGAAGGGCGAGGAGAGGCATCGGAAAAGAATGGAGTTTGGAAGACGAATTTGGTTAGAACGGGAAAAAGAAGTAGGGCATTTGTCTACGTTCCGCTCGAACAATAAAATATGATATGAAGAAAGATTAGAGAGTTAACATCTACAATATAACGTTGAGTGAGCTGCGAGCTGGGAGAACTGAGAGAGATGAGAATCGCTAGAAAGGCCATCTCTCTTCAGGCCATTGCCAGAAAATTATGGAAATGAGGGAAATTGAAAATTATCGGGGTAATTCAGGGAATTTTGCAAAGTTTTCTGGATAATTAAAATTCTCTCGCTTTAATATGTGTACGTACGTGGTTTTGGAATACTATCGTCTTAACAATTAAATGTAAGCAGTGCCAGCGACATTAATAATAATTACAACATTGCTATATTAAATTGCTTTCTCAACATAATATTTCTTCGAAATCAGGACGAAAGTACAGAAAAAAATGTTAAAATATTTTCCAAAGTCAAAGGAAAATTATGAAACTTTAGGACGAGGTATTTGTGATAATCCTGATTTTCGAAGCTAACAGCTGAGAGATTAAATAATCGCGAGGTGACGATTAAGAATTGAAAGTCGGGACATCTGAAATGTATACTTGAAGCGATCGCGTTGAAACAGTCGCAACAGATTTCGAGGACAACAGATTTTCGTAATCTGCACGCAAGACTCGTAAGTAGCGGCATCAGTAAGACATCACCCCGAGTGGGATCACAGATGGTGAGGATAATAGAGGAGGGAGGTGTCGCGAAGATTTTCTAGGCGTTCTGTGAGCGTGCTAGCGAGCGTGCGAGCGAGCGGATGAAAGGCAGCGACGAGCGTCGAAACGAGCGCAAGTAGCGCAGGAGAAGGAGAGAGGCAGGAGAATGAGGGGAGAGAGAGAGAGAGAGAGGGGGGGGGGAGGAGGAGAGAAGGCGGGAGAAGGCGCGAGCTTAAAGTTTCCACGTTATCGGCGCACGTCTAAGCAACTGATAAAAGCCCGTGTTCCTACGGACAGATAACAGGCGGAATGGCCCGGTATAAAGAGTCATAGATAGAGGCAGATAAAGCACGGTCCACGGAACAGGTGAATGTCGCGACGTGGGCAGAGACCAACGCCCGAACCTAATCGTATTCGCGGCGCGGCGCGTGCCAATCTTCTGCGTGCCGCCGGTCTCTTACGATTCGCGCATTCGTATTTTCCTCGCTCTCGATCGGCCTAACGACCGAGAAAATCGATCCGGTCGGCCGTTATCGTCGGGCCTCCTCGATCGCTGTATCGCTGTAGTAGATAAACGCGAAAGTGCACTTCTAGTTGTCTTGTGTTCCCGCGCCGCAGTACTTCCGGAAATAACGTCCTTCCCGCAGCGGCTCTCTTTTCCTTCCTGCTCCTTCCCCTTTCTCCTCTTCGTCCTTCGCTTCCTTCATCCCCCGCACACGATCGATCGATCTTCTTCCTCTTTCTACCTCCTCGTACATCTCTTTTTCTCTCTGTCCCTCTCCGCTCGTCTTATTCCTCTCGCCTCCTTCTTATTTCCGCCACCCGCGATTCGCCGCCCCCGCGGCGTGTAGAAAACCCTCTCTCTCTCTCTCTCTCTCTCT
>NW_017305988.1:177828-179031 GCF_001594115.1 Trachymyrmex septentrionalis | reverse complement strand
CTCTCTCTCTCTCTCTCTCTCTCTCTCTCTCTCGTTTGCTTTTTCTTTCTCTCGTCTCTCTTTCGCGCTCGCGTGGATACCGTCCTCCGTCCGGTACATAAAACCTCTTGGAGATATCTTCTCTCCCGGTGGCCGTGGCGGAAAAAGAAACCCAATATTTCATGGAGACAGATCGTTATTGGGGCGTGCACTACAGGTACTATCCCGTTCTTCGCGGATCGATCTTTCGTGGCAGGGGAAACGGTACAACGGGGATGACTATTGCGGCTTGGGAAAAAGCGAGGAAGGGGGGAGGATTCTCGTCGTCTCTTAGAGTCGTCGCCGCCGATGACTTTTCGATGAATCCGTCGAACACGAAAGGAAAGCCACTCGGGAAAAGAAAAAAAAGAAAAGCACTCTATCGATCTTTTCCGTTTTTCTGTTGCAGCGGCGGCATGGCCGGGCAGCACTACTGCCTGCGTTGGAACAACTACCAATCGAATATGACGTCGGTGATGCACCAGCTTCTGCAGACCGAGGCCTTCGTCGACGTCACCCTGGCGTGCAATGAGGCCTCATTAAAGGCGCACAAGGTAGGCCGGTATACGCGACATGTACGGTGGGGCAGGGAGAGAGAGAGAGAGAGAGAGAGAGAGAGAGAGAGAGATCGATGACGCGGTCGCGATCAACGGCGCTCGCGGAATCGAACGTCAAACCTCGATCCAAGAAAAACGAGAAATTACAACGTCTACGATATACAATATTATTCGCGTCTTGATGCATCTTGAGCGATGAAAATTCAAGCGAAACGTATTAAATTTTAGAAAATCGTACAAATGTAAAATAGTGAATTTAGAATTAACGGATGCTGAAAATATCGATAACTTTCCAAAATCGTTCTGAAGTGACGCCTATGTTTGTCTTCCTTGGCTCTGTCATGATTATTCAAAGTCATCGCGCAAAACGGGACACGTAGCGGATAATCACGCCCGCAGCTTGATCCGGCATCGATCTGCACAATTACTTGAAACATTTTAATACTACTTAAATGTTTATGTCATATTTATGTGTGTAGCATTTAAGTGATATATTTATTTTATATATAATATATATATATATATATATATATATATAGAGGTATGTATCTGTAATTATATTTCTTACATAAGTATATCTAGTATAAATAAAATGACAAATATATAACGTACATACATACATGTAATA
>NW_017305988.1:174683-177743 GCF_001594115.1 Trachymyrmex septentrionalis | reverse complement strand
ACACACACACACACACACACACACACACACACACACACATATATATATATAATTTGTTTTATAGATTTTAAACGCTTTTAGATTCTTGATATCTCAGTAGCTAATTCAAGTGTCGATATTTAACTTTGAAACAACGGAGAAAACTTGTACGATAAAACCACTTGGTAATTTCGACACGTACGAGAAGTAAAATGAAAACAATCGCAATGCACGAGCGCTTCTTTCGCATTACCCGGTAGATTCGCGTGTCGAGATTTAATCGGGAGCAGCGATTTAATCGTGAGCGTCGACGTGTCTTCATTCACTTACAACAATCTTGTTCTTTTCCACTTGTTCAGGTGGTGTTGTCAGCTTGCAGCTCCTACTTCCAGAAGCTCCTGCTATCGAACCCTTGCAAACACCCGACAATCATCATGCCGCAGGACGTCTGCTTCAACGACCTCAAGTTCATCATCGAGTTCGTCTACCGCGGCGAGATTGACGTTTCGCAAGCGGAGCTTCAGGTGAGCGCGCGAAGAATAAGGTCGATCTTTCGCCGCGTTCGTCGACCGGCGACGCGACGCGACGCGACGCGACGCGACGCGAAGCGACGTCACAAACCACGATTTCTCCTTCAACGTAGTCGGGCTCGATGTACGAATCCGACTTGAACTTTTAGCGACAATGTTCCTCGAGGGTATCAAGGAGCGAAGCGTCATAAAATAATCAATGAATTTCTCTTCTTCACTTCCAAGTCGGACAGAACGACTAGCTTCATCGATTACAACACGATGGTATCACATTCTCGACGTTCCCGTATATTTTAGGCAATTTTTAGGAATGAAGCGTCCGTTTAAGAATACACGTGCAAGGCAACATTTAAGGCTGCTATCTACAATCTTTCCTGTTTTTCGTTCTTTACTACCTTCTTCATTATCTCTTATCTTTTGTTTCTTATTATGCCCCCTATTTCTTTGTTTCTATCATCTGAGATAAAACTGGATGAACTTATTCGAAAGGGACAAGAAATACAGTGATAAGAAACACATTTATTGATAAAGCAGTCGCAAAGAGAGAGAGAGAGAGAAAGACAAGAGGCAAAAAGTAAGAAATAGAAGGGCATAACTGTACAGGAATCCTTAGGAATCCTTACAGGAGAATGCTATAAAAATTCCTAGTATTCAAACAAAATTTCATTATTTTTCCCGATTTCCAATAATATTTTCAAATTTTCTGTAATTTCGTCCTGATTTGGAAACCTGATTTGGTTAAATATTTTATTGAGGAGATCAATTTAACATAGCAAATTAAATGTAAATTACTATTAACGTTAGTAACTGACGTTACTTAATAATTGTTAATTTCGTTTTAGTATTCGAAAATCCTGCGTAGGTGTAATGTACGCATGTGAAATTTTTTCAAGTTAAGAATTTCAATTTTACAGAAAATTTTGCAAAATTCTCTGATTCCCAATTTTGTGGCGATCCTGATTAGCCTTTAGGAAAGCGTTTGTAATGGCGATCGATACCGATGCGTTGCAATATCCACGCTGAAATCGAGTATCGCAATGTTGGTCACAGCTCGTAATCGTCAAAATACCGGTCGTGACTTTCTCAAAATGCCTGGCTTCGTCGTTTCTGGCAGAGCCTCCGTGTGTGTATCGAAATGTCTCTGGATTTTGTACGTATCATGATATTAAATAACAAGCACGATCATTCTGTTTTATCTTATCGCGCTTACGCGTTATTACGACGCACGCTACGAATCGTACAGTTATGCGTCTCGCACCGCGAGATCTTTCGTCAAACTGATAGCGATTCCACGCAGACGGATGCGAGCCTTATCCGATTTCGAGAGCTCGACAAAGAAACGCTTCCCACGGAATCTGATAACATGCGTTATCTTACGAATCGATCTGCTCAAATTACGAATATTTTCTTCTTTTTTTTTTTCCTTTTTTTCTTTCAACGCTGCATTTTTTCTCTGCGTGCGACTTCACGTGACTTCCTCTCCATGAAATTCGCGGAGATGAAACTCGCTCGGGTGCATCGGCATGCTCGAATCGCGGCATGCGAGAAAGTACACCGGCTTTTTCTTCTTTTTCTTTCGGTGCCTCAAGTGCCTTCAATCCTAGTTTGAATTTTTAAACACATCTCTAGAATTTCTACAATGCGCAGCGATAAGAGAGATGCCGAAGATGCTTTCTTACCAGAAACCATTTGCTACAATCTAGTAGCGAATCTAGCAAAGATCTGTGAATAGTTCCGAAAACATTCATTCAAGCTCGGAGACAAATTTTTGAGCATATCTCCACAATCTGGACAAACGATAAGAACTGAGAATTTCTTAGGTCTGCTTTTTCATCCGATGATTAACTTGTGGTTAGGCTTAACCTGATCTTTTATCCAATGAGTTTCATCTATGATGATGTTTCATCTATGATCATGGATGAAGTCCATTTGGTGAAACATCAGGTTAAGCTTAATCACAAATTAATCAGATAATGAAAAACTGGGCTTCAGTGTATTATATTATAATGCGATTCTGCGGAGATCAAAGAAATTCACAAATCATTACGTATCTAGTCGGGACATAAAATAACATCTATAAGACGTCTAAAAAGTCTTAAAGTCATTTTTGCAAGAATTGTCTAAAAGACATCTTATATAAGTCATTTTATGTTCTAATTTTGGATTCGTCCATTTCTATTTAGATTAACTTTAATCTCGGCTAACTTATTTATTTTGTATCTTTTTCTATTATAGAGTTCTAAGAATTATGCTCATTTCCACTAATGTAATTTAATTTTAATCTCGGTTCAATTACACGGAAAGATTTGTTTCACTGATGTATCTAAAAATTTAGCTGGATAAAGATCTGAACATAATTCTGTTTCAGATATAAAAATAATTATGTAGGACACTCAAACTGGTTGCCAAAATGTTAAAACTTTTTGCAGCATTGTCGTTAAAGCTTAAACGTTCTACATAATTATTCGAATAGTCTAAAGAATTATACTTTTAGATGTACATTTAATTAAATGTTTAGATCTTTTACATAAAACTGTTCTCTCTCTCTCTC
>NW_017305988.1:167254-174583 GCF_001594115.1 Trachymyrmex septentrionalis | reverse complement strand
CTCTCTCTCTCTCTCTCTCTCTCTCTCTCTCTCTCTCTCTGTAATTACTCTTTATTTTTTTTTGTTTAGTTTTAATGACTACAAAAAATGAAAAGCAAGTGAAATGAGATTAAAATTAATCTATATTGATACAAATTGGACACTAAAAACGATGAAAAGCAAGTAAGCAACCGAGATTAAAGTTAATCTACATTAGTAGAAATGAATGTTGTGTATATCTGCATATAAGTATGGATATATCGGATATACAGACACTAATTTTACCGACATGCAGTATCGTTACCGATCAAACAGATTCAGAAACTTCACGGTTTACTACTGCGTCGTATCGTTACCGACCGCCGGAATATTATATCGGCCGTTCTCTCATCTGAAAGTTACCTTCCTCCGTGTTTTGCTTCCTTTTCGGTCAATCTTTCGAGATTTACTCGCGAATTCGAAGCTCCTCGACGATGAACGAACGCTACTTTACCAGCCATCTCGCCATGGCTAGAATTACCAACCGTACTCGTTTGAGAGTACGCAAGTAGTATTCCTTTTCGAAAAGTCTTTGGTTCACTAATTAAAATTTTATATTTATCAAATTACAATTATTATTAATCTCCATTAACAACACGAATTATGTTCTAGGAAAATTTTTATTATATTAAACACCTATGTTTAACACTATGTATAAAAAAAAAATTACATTCTCTGCCACCCCCACCGGATAATCTTTTTTTTAAAGGTGGTTAAACGCATAAAAGTATTCTTCTCCCGCAGCGATTTCGATACGGGTAACCCATGGCAGATTCGGGTCGGTAAAGAGACGTCTTTCGGTCTTTTATCCAAGTGCTTCGATTTCGAGGCACTGCCGACGTCGTGCGCATCCCGTGCGCGTTCGAAATACCCGCTCCTACACGGCCGGCTTGCCGGCAC
This sequence comes from Trachymyrmex septentrionalis, assembly GCF_001594115.1. Taxonomy (NCBI): domain Eukaryota; kingdom Metazoa; phylum Arthropoda; class Insecta; order Hymenoptera; family Formicidae; genus Trachymyrmex; species Trachymyrmex septentrionalis. The sequence goes on along the minus strand of NW_017305988.1, from coordinate 173,665 downwards.
GCGCGGGTCGCTTTTTCGCGGAGTCTCGCCGATATCGCACGCGCCGTCCGGTTTGATCGTTGCGACGGCGACGTGCACGCCTGAAAAACTTTTCCCGTGTATATACCGCGAATGTATTTGTGTGCGTGTGCGCGTGTGCGTGCGTGCGTGCGTGTGTGTATGTGATACGTATGTGTGTGTTTCCACGTGCCCGTGAGTAGTCTCTTTGTGCGGCTGAGTGGGCTGAGTGCTCCAGATTTTCTGCGCAAGGGGAACCCAGGTATATATCGCGGATAAGACAAGAAGCGCGCGGATTGTCGGCCTAAGGATGTGCCTCGTCAGTGATAAGAGGTACGGCTCGTAGCTGTGCTACCCTTCTCCTCTTCCGTTTACTTTTTCCTTCTTCATTTTGTTTTTTCATGGAAATTCGATAAATTGATCGCGGCAAGAAAAGGAAATGTAACGTGATTTCGATTATAAATTATGTCTCCTTGTGTACCTCAGCGTGATCGTTGACCGTGCGATCGTTTTGAGTAACGCGAGACTCGAAGCGGCTTATCGTCGCATAAGAATGCGAGCCATATTCTTTTATCGTCGCTATGAAATAAAGAACATGGTGATAGTAGATAGTAGCAACAATTTATCGTAAATTACGGTATTAACTCTCCGTATTAAATTCTGCCTGCATGAATCATTCTTGCGGATTAATTATGTTGAAAATATTGATTAGCTTAACGCGTAAACGCCATTTGGATTCGGGAACTTGAGAAAAAAGTCATTGTAATGCATCTGTGGGTGATGCGTGCACGCAGATCCTTGCACAGTTGTTTTGGGGTTTTCGCGCGGTAATTTATTTTAATCGTCTGACCTTAATTAACAAATTATATTATTCTTAAAATCATCGAAAATAATTCCCAACGTGATGCGATTTTATCACGTTATATAACTCCATTCGAGGCTGTCACTACATGAAATTTATTTTGTGAACTGAAAATTTTACGCATTGTCGAAGCTCGTTTTCCACATAACTCAATCTGTAGAATTAACATATGTCTCCATGAAATGCACCAAGTCTGTCGAACGTTCGAACGATTTATGAACGATAATTTATCGTTAAACGAATATTACGCACAGCCAGCAATATTTTATCTCATTTTAAATCAAACGATGAAAGAAAATAATATATGATATATTAAACTACGCACCGTAATTCCGCTTCAAATTATCAGAATACACTGACAGAAATAAGATATTTAGTATTTGCGATTATAATTGCACGATTAAATAATATGGTTAGAAGCCATTTTTTTTATAACTATTGTAATGTTAGTATATAATATTTATTATTTTATGTACCAAAATATCAATTGTATATGACTTAAAAATTGTTTCGGGGACAATCGTAGGGTTATAGCGATACAACGGGGCTTTTTCGTCCATTTCTCTCGATAATATTTATAAATCGCACACGCTAATCATTTAGAGATTGTGCTTGTACTCTCAAGGAGCAATCATGATTATAAACACGTTACTTCTAAGAAATATCGTTCGTTATCGTAAATTTCCGTTATTTTAAAGTTATTATTTTTAAGTATTATTTTAAAATTGAAGCTGAGCGAATAGCTCTACCCTATATTTTGTATACATACAATTTTATAAATATAATTATTTCATTACTCTGAATATAACAAATATAATTATTCCAACACGCAATTATAATCGCAAATACACTTTTCTCTCAATGTACAATCTATTTCGATTACGTATGCACAATTCGTCCAATCTTTTCTCAATTCGTGTCTTCATTAGTCCACTCGTGACTCGCTCGTCCCTTGCTTCGACTCTCGCGTTTGTTTTTTATTTTCCTTCTTTATCGATCTCTAACTGGCCAATTACGATTGTCGATTTCGATAAAGAGTCGATTTGTCAAATAACATGGTTGGAACCAAATCGACCCCGATCGCTCCTTGTCGCCGTGGAATCACGGATAAAAGCCTCGAAGCCCCAGACGCGAAAAACACGCGTCGCGATTTATCGGAAACGCTCGCTCTCCGCGCGCGGACGGCAGATTATTTTCGCCGTCCTTCTGCGTGGAACGAAGGGGATGCTTCGCCTAGTCGGTCGGCTATTTGGATCTCGCGCGCGAGATACGGCCGGACGACGAACCTATACGGCACCGTGTGTTTCGGGTGTGGGCCAAATTTAAATCTTTCTAGCCGATAAACGCGTCCCCCGGCGCGGCGCGGCGCGTCGTCGGCCGTCGAATACGAGCGCGTCGACAAGCTCTGGCGTCGCTTTTCGTCGCGATTGATTGGAGAACGAGACATTTTCCAAGAGGCAACCCTCTCGCGTGAACGATTAGCATCTCTTGATTTTTTTTTTTTTAATTAATTCTGTACACGGAAAGAATTAAGTATCGAAAAATAATTTTGTTGATCCATCGAAAATAATTATGTACAGGATTGCCACAAAAACTGGGAAGCAGAGGAATTACTGAAATGTCAGGGAAATTGAAAACGGTCAAGGAAATTAGGGAAAAGTCGGGGAATTTTGCAAAATTTTCCGGAAAATTCAAATTCTTGTCTTTAAAGAAGTTTAATGTGTGTACATACGTGTGTCATACCTACGCTGTTTTGGAATATTTAATGATTAAAAATGTATCAACAACATTAATAATATATAATATTAATTGCTCTCAATAAAATATTTGGTCTCCAAATGAGGAAATGCAAAAAATTCCCAAATATTATTGGAAGCATTAGGGAAAATCATATGGCATTTTGTCTAGAAATAAGGAAAAGTTATACAATTTTAGGATGATAGGAGAAATTTTTGACAACTCCCTGATATAGAAAACGTGATGAGCAATGCTACAAAAAAATTTTGACATTTTAGCAATCAGTGTTTGTGAGCGTCCTATATAATTATTTTGATAATCCAACAAAATTATTATCAGATCTGTATGTTAGGGGAAAATTTTTAGATATTTCAGTAATTCCGTACTTTCCAATGCGTGATGAATAAAAATATCTTGAATCTTATCGATGTATCTCGTTAAAAGACAAAGCGTACCCAGACGAATGTATGAAAGGAACGAGATGTCCCATGCGCGACGAGCAGGCTACAATTCCACAATTTGTCAACTGGAACCCAGTTCTGAAATTCATTCTCCCTAATTCGTGGCATAAAAATCTGCAAACCCTCAATATTCAATTTTCCATCTCTGACATTCTCTGATCTACGTGACATGAAAAAGTGGAACGCATCGACGGGGGTAAACGCTAGGATTTCTCAAAGCAATTTTACGTTTCGGCAGAATAATATAAACGAGCAGCAACCCGGTCGCTCGCTGAGAGGAATTCGAGATCGAGAAAGCGATCGAGGAGCGGAACCTATTTCGCTTTTTCACGGGCTCGATTGTTTGTCGCGCTTCTCTCCCCCTTCCTCTCACTCTTTCATTCTCGCCGGTGAACCTAGCAGACTGTTTGAACCGGGTGATTGAATATTTGCGTCCTGTTGTCCCTGCTGTCGTACTCCCTCGGTACCTGCGACCTGCGCGTGCGAAAACACACCGGCCAGGTCGGTGGGACCCGGCCGCGCCGTGGCCGTGGTCGCGAAGGATGGCCCCGACTCTCTCGTCTCTCGTCATTTCGTCGTTTTTACCTCCCTTTTCGCCCCGCTCCGTCAAGCGGGACGTGCCGGCACGCAACGATGCTCGCGCCCGTGATTGGTGCCCCTCGTCGAGGTGCTTACTCGACCCGAAGCCGCGTATCTTGCTCCCAGGATTCGCTCCCGGCGCAATTTCGGCCTGCCCGCCAGCCAGCGGCACAAACCGATCGTATCCACAGGGTGTCTCCGAAGCAACGATACATGTTCCAATTTTTATCCCGGCGACAACGTCCCATCTCTCGTTTGATCGTACTTCAAATCGTACGAAAGTACAAATTATGTATAAAAAGATACGCTAAAACGCCATCCCCCTCTCCCCCCTCCCTTGAGTATATATAAGAATATTATATTATATTTGTAGAAACGTATCGAGAGAGAAAACATGTTTATTCACGGTATTAATGCAGCGTAGAAAAATTGGCTTTAAGATAGATATTTTGTGAAGATTTTTGACTAAGAGTCTTCAATTCGGTTTTATTGTAATGAAACATCTGGTTATTGAGTAAATGATGGATTAAAAGTGTAAATCGATCGGAATATTAGCTTTTCATTAATAAGAAAAGGAATGTCTGAATTATTAAAAATTAAAATGTGCAGTGGTACGTAATCTTGAGACACTCTGTATACGGGGATATTCTCATCAAGTCCTCATGCCACACACTTGGATTAAATTGAACTTCTCTGCTCCGTATACATATACTTGCACTTTGGCAATATCAAAATTCGTATTATATTAATATTATTTTCGGTACCTCTTTTACATACAAAAAACAAATGCAGAATAACTACAACTCTCATGCCGTATAAATTTCATGAATTAATAGACGATTCCGTGCGGTTCACTCGATAATCGCTCCTATTATATACACATATATACATATGCATAATATACGTGTCGATACGTTGGAATATTTTTGAAGGTGGATTTTGTGCGATTTTGATTTTAAGCTTTGAAGAGATTACGACCGAAGAAGGCAGCAAGTGCATTCGCGTACAAAAGGCACATTGATTACATTGACGACGCGAGATACATTCCGTATTTCATTTTCGGAGGAAAGTCCACGCGAGAACCGTCGACTCCGTCCCTCGGTGTCCTTGACACGGCAGTGAGACGACGACACGCGAAGAAAATGCGTATCTCTCGTGTGCATCGCGCCTGTATGCACAGTCCATGTACAGGGTGTTTGTGAAGTCCGTCTACAAATCTCTCTCTCTCTCTCTCTCTCTCTCTCTCTCTCAATGGTTTGTCTTGAATAGCATCTTTCTGCGTTATCTTTTTCTCGGGCGATTCTCAAACAGGAATGTTTTTATTTATCGAGTTGTACGCAAAAAGGAAAAAGATTTTATTACACCCTCGAGTATTTAAAAGTTTAAGTAGATGCGACAACAACAAAATATCTTTGCCCGGACCATCAGAATAATTGTGTGGGGAAGCTCAAGCTCGATGAGCAATACTACAAAAAGTTTTGATGACATTCCAGCAATCGGTTCAAGCGCATCCCACATAATATTATTCTGATAGTCCAACAAAATTATTTTCAAATCTGTACCTGACTGAATTATTTCAGCAAAATATCATCCTTTCCATGCGGTTCAATAAAAAAATATTCAACTACCGTCAATTATTGTTAATGTGACGAGGTGACGAGTTTATCAATTACGGACTCTGTATAAATTATCTTACGTTTTTCCTCAAGCCTGAGTAAATTAATTAAAAAAAAAAAAAAAAAAAAACAAATAAATCTAACAAAATTACTTTCAGACCTGTTTATCTACCTAAATTTTTAGAGACTCGAGCAAAATTGTTCTTTCCATGCAAGATCAGCATGGCATTTGACTCTTCGCCGTGAGTCACACGACAAGTGATAGGCGGCGAATGCGTTCGTGATCATTGATCGAGGAAAGGACATCGCAAAATCGGTACTACCGTTCAACGCGACCTCGTTCTCGATTTCCACGATCCTTTCCACGATCGTTGGAAAGAAACTCTCGCAACCGAGTCGGGGGGACGCAAGGGCAAGGGGAACGTGTCATTGTTCTTACTCAAACCGATTTACTTGAATTCGGTCAATATAGTTTATAATTTAAATCTGTGCTACAGAGACACTAAAGTGATCTTATATCTGTTGTTCCACGAACGTATACCATTTCATACCATCTCGCGAGAAATCGGTATTAAATTAACGACCGATTCGACTTTTCGATTCTTACACTTTTATCGGTCGACTTGATTTACGTTGAAAAGATAATAGACATATGAATCGGAAGAATGCAATAACGAGAGCGAGAGGGATGTGACGGCGGAAGAGTGACAGGGAAGAGAGGAAGGGCTACGAAGAGATTTATCGAGTCGAAACTGTAGCGCGGTTTAACCCCCGAAATTCACCGATGTGTCGCAGATATTGGCGGGACCTGCTACGTGAGAGATAATCGATACAAGGGGTAGCAACGCGACTACTGCGAGACGGTGTAGCTATATGTTTTAACTCCGCCGGATTTAATCAATAATCGTAACGTTAACTTGATATCCGCACGATGCTCTTCGACGATCGCCAAGCGTCGTCACGTTACCCTGTTTATCCTCATTTTCGTTTGCATCCTGAACTGCCCGAGAGATGTTATTAACACCATTTTTGTGCATATCTATTACAATAAAATAGCAAAAGTGCAGCTCGTGAAATTTATTAGATCTTAGTTTTTATTCTGCCATTTTGTCAATTGTACGTGTTTTAAGGGAACAAATCGTAAGTCTCTTGAATCTTC
>NW_017305988.1:150111-167154 GCF_001594115.1 Trachymyrmex septentrionalis | reverse complement strand
TTTTTATTCTGACATTTTGTCAATTGTACGTGTTTTAAGGGAACAAATTGTAAGTCTCTTGAATCTTGGATTCTTTGATTAAGTTTCACTGTACAAGCAAGTAAATAACAGCATTTTTATTAAAAAAGTGCGTGTGTCTCTGATATGATCGGTTTTTGTAAAATCCATTTAGCTGACCAATTATCTCAATTAATTCTAATTATTTTATCATTCTATTATGTTAATGAAATTAAAGAGGACAATTGGCATAATCAGTTGAAAATATTTTATTAAATTGAATATCTTTGCGTTTACACTGGAGAAAAATTTGCCAAATTTTAATACCCTTATTTAAATTCTTCGAATACTTAAAAATAAATATTTATTTAAACAAATAATCATGATAGTTGAATCAAATTAATGATTTTTGATCAAACAAATATGTGTTTACATTTAGAAAGTTTATATTTACTTAGAACTCAAACAAATATTTATTAAAATTTGATATTTGTTTTCAGTGTACATTGAAGTGTCAATAAAACATGACTACTATCGAGACATCATGAAATAGAGTATTCTGTAGTTTTTATCTCACTGCTCTGTAAAAGATGCCAATTAAATAATACTGGTATCAGCTGATTAATATTGAAAAACCAACAATATCGATTGATCGTTCGGTTTCGTATTTTTAAATATCGATATTTTCTCCGTTTTTATAAGTACATTGTGTGTGCCCCACTTGATACTGCATTACATATAAGACAATTACTCGCGTTAACATTCATCGTCTCGTCGTCGGCGAGGAGCTTCACACTGTTCATTCCAAATATTTTACGCGGGGAGAAATAGACGACAAAGTAAATATAGTAGCCGTCGTTTCCTCAACCGAGTTCCGTAGCGAGCGAGTAAAAGTGTCGAGTGAGTGCCTTTAGTTAAATTTAAGCGTCCTCGTGCAATGTGTGCATCCGCGATGCGTCTCTCGCGGCGAGCCGCTCGGCCGCGAATATATCCATGGAACGGTCGCGGTTGGTCGTTTCGCAGAGCCGCCTTTTTCGGAACCGCCGTCTGCTGCTGCTGCTGTTGCTGCTGCTGCTGCTGTTAATCGGCGCCACGAGCATTCTGCGACCGTTGCCGCAGAACATTTTCGTAGCGAGCGACATCGATCGGATGGTGGAACGCGCGCTTCGCCCAAAGTACCTCCGGCTGTAGGCGACCGGGCAGGTTACCCGCGTGAGACGGGGCGACGAAACCGAAAAAGGAGAGAGAGGAAAAAAGGGGGGAGGGCGGAAAGATAAAAGACACGAGGGAGAGAAATCACGCGGGTCCAGCTTACTCGCGCGACTGTACCGGGTGTCTGCGTCTCGTCGCTGGTCCAGTCGCCACGCCACGCCACGCCGCGTCTAGAGAGGACGAGAGAAACGCGGAGGGTGAGAGGGTGAGGGGTTGAGGAGGAGAGGTTGAGCCCTGCTTAAATCTCGGCTATGAAAAAGGGACCCGCGTTCGCGAACGCGTTGTCATCGGTGATGTCGCAGAGCACGGCACCTTCTTCCCCCTTCAATCACGCGATATTTGATCCTCTTGTATATGCGGTACACGATCTCCTTTCTCATGCGGTACATTTGCACGCGATAATAAACAATACTTATCAAGTCACGTATCGTACAATTGTTTTTAGCTGCTGAAATATATAGGTACACGAGGATGGAGGAAAGAGAAGAGCGGAAAGAGAATGCGGTGAAAGTACAAAGATGAAAAAACGATCCTAATATATATATATCCGCGGCGGCACGTATCCTACAATGGGTCCATTTATTTCGCGCGTCTTAAAGCTGCATGAGGACGTTTCGAGCTTTCCCTTTCTCATTTTACTCTCTTCGTCGTATACATACGTAGGTATATGGATACATGCAACTGATAATTTCGCTCGCCACGAGGGTACCAGGACGGCGCGGACGCTCTGTAGGTCGCGGAATGACTTTATGACCGTAGTAGCCTCCTTATCTGCCTCTCCCCCCGCCCCCCACATAGCGAACTAGAAGAAAGGTAGAAGAAGCAAACGCGAGAAAGAGAAGCGGACAAACAGACGAGGAGAAGGAACGAAAAAGTAACGGTTTGGCGCTTCCTCGACCGACTGTACTCGCGGTTTCTGCAGCGCGCGGCATGCATGCGTGCGTGCGTGCGCGCGCGCGCGCGTAGAATTGCACGCCGCGCAGCGCGGCCCATGTTCGTATGCACGTTTATGCGTGCGCGCTGTCGTCGCACGCGTGTGTGCGTGCGTAGCGAGGGCGGGAGGAGGAGAAGGCGGGAGCCGTGCGAGCGAGCGAGCGGCTGGAGCCGCAGATTCTCTTTGTCCGCGCAAGCTCTGCAACAGCCCACGATTCCACGTCTTCCCTACCCCTCTCCCTTCTCCTCTTCCTGCCGCCGCCACCACCATCGCCGCCGCCGCCGCCGCCGTCGCTGCTGCTGGTGCTGCCGCTGCTGCCGCTCTGCTGCTGCTGCTGCTGCTGCTTCACTCTCTTCCACCCACCGTCCTCCGCACGTCCTCCATCCGTCGCTTCTGCCTCCTCCCTGGACCCACGGCACGATCGCATCTCGCTCGTTCGCTCGCCGTGTCTCCCTCGGTCCTTCCTCTTGCTCGCCACTCTGCCGAATCCGTGCCCTCTCACGCCTCCACCAACCACTCTCTCCCGCCCCGCCGCACCGCGGCCGTCTCTCTGCCACTCGATCGCTGCTAGTGCCGAGTCGAGTCAGCCCGACGCGACGCGACGCGACGCGACGCGACGCGACGCGACGCAGGGACGGCCCGAGGGAGGAATGATCCGAGGGCCCGTCAAGGGCGCGCGGAAGGGGTAATTCGATCGTCCCCGTATGTCCACCGGGCCGCTCCGGGGATTCGAATTATTAAACTACGCGATTCCCTTCCTTCCCCTCCCCCTCTGCCTACCCCTTCAGGCTACCTTATGCGTCTCGTGATACCGCGATTTAGCGTTGGATAACTGCCTGCCCCGACGTCGACGCCGACGCCGACGCGCCGCTGCAATCCGTGCGTTTGAGAATCCCTCCAAGATTTTCCTGGGAGCTGGGAGGTGTTTTTTCACGGGGAGGTTCTAATCCTCTAACGTAATCCCTTTCTAACGTGTATTTTTGCACGTGCTCCCAAGACTCGCGCGGGAATTCTAAACGGCAGGCTAAAGGTACGATGTTACACAGGCGTGTTCGCGACTCATGAAAATGTTCCTCCATGAAGCATAAATTTTCAAGTTCCGCAAATTGCCTAGGGGACTTCAGGCTTCTCTCACTGCATTAGAAATTAACGATCGTTATTACGGGTAGCGAGGTACTCTCCGTGGCACATATTTCGCGGTAACCTTTTCCTTCCATCTCCGGGTATTTAACGTCGTGATTTAATATCGCATTTAGCGTTTACAAATCGGAGCTGGCAGTCGTGGTTGTTGCAGCATTAAACGTATATTCACGTATTCATCAAAGAAGACGTATCGCATTGAAGCATTCAATAACTGTTGCTTCAATAACTAATGCAACGATTATCTGTATTATATAAGATTTACGTACGTACATACGATTGCGTTTAATTGCACAAGATTTAACTGTGCGCGATTAAGTGCAATTATATAATAATACGAAACTCATATCTCACAGCCATTCCGACGCCGATCGCGTTAGCGTGCGTTAGTGTGCGCGCATATTGCATATTCGCGAGACGTCACGTTGGAGAACGCGACGACGCGTCGCGTCGGGTCGAACGTGTCAAAGTAAACGTTCGGTGCAGCGAAAAATTTTACCCTCCTCCCCCTCCCCGCGCCCTTCCGCCCCCCCCCCGTTTCGTAGAGCAACTTTCACGAGCGCGCTCGAAAAATCCCCGGCGGAGAAAGTTTGTTTACGAACGGGCCACAGGGGGAATAAATCGGCCGAATATATTCCCGAACGGGTTGCGCCGACTGTAAGTTGCAGGGTTGTTAAAGGCGTAAGATTACGTTATGTCTGCGAGCTTTCTCCGAGTATTATAACGAGGGTAACCACGTTTTAAATTTTAAAAACGTATCTCAAAGTATTCGGTAACAATCGGGTAGCTCTTGGACGATTGTTTTTCTTTCGCAGAATTTTGCCAAGTACCTAGCTAAACATTTATTTAGCTATAGATACAGATCTGAAAACTACTTGCTTGGACCATCGAAGTAAATAATAAAGTAGGACTCTCAAAAATGTTGAGCAATGCTGTAAAAAGTATTAACATTCTGGTAACCGATTTGAGCGTCCTATGTAATTTTGACGGTCCAACAAAATTATTTTCAAATCTGTATTTAGCTATTTTTTTTTAGCTACTTCAGTAAAATTGACCTCTTTCTGTACAGTATTGCTCAGTAGAGTATTTAAAAATTTAGTGGGATATAAATCTAAAAAAAAAAAATATATATATATACATATATAACTTTGTTGGACTATCAAAATAATTATGTGGGACGTTGAAAGTTGTGAGAATATTAAAACTTTTTGCAGCATTGCTTATCGCTTGAATTTCCGACGTGTTGTGATTCAACAAAATTACTTTCAGATTGTATTTAGCAAAATTTTCAAATACTTCAGTAAAAGAGAACGTTGTTCTCGTGTATATATTATTCAGTTATTAATTTATTGAAGACGATCGAAAGTTTCGATATTTTATTTAGTCATGTAGACAAAATATGAAAGATGTGATTTTTTTTACACGATTCTGTGTCGAGCGTGGCTGGATGCATGGAAAGTCAAGTTCAATTAAGTATTATACATAATTACTTCATATGCATTAATGAATATTAATATTCTACAAAAAAAAATGAGATTTTTTTTTTACAAATCTATCCTCAAATCTCTGATTCCCGAATAAAAAGAATAATAAGAATCGATATTTGTTATACGAAGCGAGTTAATGTTTAATTAGATTTTTACTATCGATTTTGAAATCGAACTTATTCCGTTTAGTGTACTGATATATTCTCCAGCGATATTGAGTGTTATTAAAGCGAGTCGAAGGCGGTTCGCGCGAGAAGACCCAAGATGCGAAACACGCCGACGTGTCTGGCGTGAATGCGAATTAAGAGCGCGGGGAAGATCGGGGGTGGGAGAGGTCGCGGTAAAAGAGGAAAGGGGAAGGATTTCGACTCTGTTTCTTGTAACGAGAGACTGACGACGGCGTGCGCGCCGCCGCTGCAGAAGAAAGACTCGTCTAGAAGAAGAGCTTGAAAGATCGAAAGAGAAAGCACTTGAATACATTATAACGAATAATCTGAAATAAATAGCGTGTCGCTTCCGAATTAATAGTACTTTTAATCGCGATTAAGAATCTCGATTAAATCATCTATTCAAAAGAAATCACACAATGGAACGGAAAAGTAGCTCTAGTTTTAAAAATAACGGATTAATAACAAAGTTATTAAATACGATGGATTATATTTAAAACGTTTAAGATTTTGCTTCAAGTATCTAAAACTTTAAATAGATATAGATGTGGAAAGAATTTTATCGGACCATCAAAACAGTTGGAGGATGTTCAAGCAGGTTGCTAAAATGTCCAAACTTTTTGTTTGTGCATTACTTGAGATTCCTACATAATTATTTCGACGGTTTGACAACATTATCTTCAGATCTGTATCTGGCTAATAAATTTTCAGATACTTCAGCAAAATCGTTCTTTCCGTGTATTACTAATTTTGTTCTATAATAATAATAACAATTTCGTTAATGAGGAAAATCAAGCGGTTAGTTGTCGAATATTCGATGAAAGACCAGCGTGGTCTTCAAGGCCTTGGTGTTAGTAGTAACGGACGTTCCGCAGGCAGGCAGGCAGACCGGCCGGCCGGCACCACCGCTGATGCGGCTCGAATACCGATTGCACAGACGGCGGTGGCGGTGGCGGCGGCGGCGAAAACAACGACACGCTCTCTTGGGGAGATTATCCTGGTCGTCGTTCCGTGCCGAAGCTCCGCCGATAGATCGATCCTCTCTGTCGCCCGCATACCTCTCGACTTAACGTCTCTTCGGAGCTGTCCCGCCTCGCCTCGCGTCGCCTCGCGTCGCGTCGCGTCGCGGCTGGTGCACACACGCCGACGTCCCTTCGTCGGGGACTCGTTCGGACTGTCGCCAGGATCGTGACGCAACTCTACGGTGCCTGCGTGCCATTTCTCACCGAATCGCGTCGTGAAGTATTCAGAAGATACGAAAAAGGAAAAGGGTCACGATACGCGTTGAATCGAAAATCTTCGATGAATCTTTCTATAAACTTGGAAAACTACAATCTAGAGTGTTGGTCGCGTTAACTCTATCCCTGCTCCCTTTGATTCGTTACTCGTCTCCCTCTCCCCGTCTTAGAAGCAAGATACGCAACCGAGAATGGTCGATCACGATTAATCGCGCGTATCCATCCGTCATAATTAGACAGCACGCGTCTCCTTGGCCGTTAATGCAAATGGGACGTATTCCCTTGTGGCTCACTTGCGACTTGCGATGCAGGGAACGCGATGTCGCGCATACGCCACTGCCAATTCTCCGTCCCCCTTTCGCGCCCACGTGCGTGCGTACGACGATCTCCATCGTCTCCGTTGCGCTTACGATGAATCGCCCCTCATCTCTCTATCTCACTCCCTCCCTACCATCAACTATCCTCTTCACTCTCACGGGTGTCTGCATCCGTCTTCGTCACAGCGGCACCGAATCAAGTCTCTCAATCTCCTCTCTCTCTCTTCCTCTTCTCCCACCCCCTCTCATTTCGTTTCTCTCTCTCTCTCTCTCTCTCTCTTTCGTTCTCTCTTTCGGTTTGTGTGTGCTCCAGCCGAATTTCTCTCTCTTGCTCTCGCTTGCGTGCCCACTCCTTCGCGCTACGCGCGCACAGTCTCGGCCGGCCGTGTACGAGAGCCGTGTCTCTGTCTACGACGCTTCACGCGTAGCGAACCCCTCTCTTTCTGGCCTTCCACGAGTTCCACGCCACACAGAGGTAGGCGGCCGTGTGTCTCCGGTCTACGTCCTGCTCTCGGTCCGTCTCGCCCGTTTCCGCGCGCGGATCGCGCGCGCACCGACTATCCTCGTCACTCCCGCGCAAGAGACGGCCGCGTTTCTGTCGAGCATGCCGCAGACTTGGCTCGCCCCCAGTCGCGCCCCTCTGGCCCCGACCGACCGCGGTTGTGCCTCGTCGAGCCCCTCCACTTGATCAGCATCCCCTGCACGCCCCCGTCGCCCTTTCTCTCTCTCTCTCTCTCTCTCTCTCTCTCTCGCGCGCGCGCGCTCTTGCTCTTTCCCACCGATATATCCCATGATACCCCGCCAGCACGGCTTGGTCAGGTACATTTGGTCTCTCTCTGGCCTGACGCCGCGCGCAAGTCGCCGGTTCACTCGCTCTCTGTCCTTCGTCGAGCACGCATCCCCCGCGAGCCGCTTCCTCGAGCGCGCGCTGAATCCGTCCTTGTTCCCGACGGCGAATTTCGCGGCGTTCTCCTCTACCTCTACCTCCTCCTCCTCCTTCTCCTCTTCCTCGTCGTCCTCCTCTTCCTCCACCTCTTCCTCCTCCGCCGCTTCCTCCTGCTCGCCGCGTCCTCCTCATCTCCTCCGAATGCCGTGCGTCCTCAGCACGGAGCGCCGAATGCCATTTCACTTTCGTTGGGCTTCGCCGCGTAGGAGATCGGGCCCTGCCAGGAATTATCCTCTCGTTCTGTGCTCTCGTAATCTCCTCGTACGCGCGTATTTTCGGCTTTCTCGCGGCTGCGTCGTCGTCCACAGCGACGACGACGACGACGACGACCACGACGACGACGACGACGACGACGACGACGACGACGACGACGAGGACGACGACGACGACGGCGACAACGACGAGGAGGACGATCACGTTGGCGACCACGGCGACGATCACCGCGACACGTTTTCTCGCAGTGACTTCCCGGCGACTTCTGCCTCCACCTCCGCGTCGTCCTCCCTCTCGCTCGTCGTCGCCGCCGTCTTTTCTTCTTCTTCTTCTTCTTCCTCCGCTCTTCCTTTTCCTCGTCCTCTGTCTGCTTCCCAGCCGTCACTTCCTCCACCTCCACCTCCTCCTCTTCCTCCTCCTACTACTACTACTACTACTACTACTACTACTACTACTCTTCTTCTTCTTTCACCACCTCCTCCGCCTCCTCCTCTTCTTCTGTCTCGACGAGGGACCCTTCACCCACGGAGCGCCGCAGCCAGGTGAGTGATAAACGATACAACTTCCTTCGCGCCTGAATACGATAGACCGGAGCGTTGTCTCTCGCGAGAAACAGCGTCGTGATATCGCTCGCTGCAGCCGCTACAGGCCGCTGCAGGCCGCTACAGGGCGATGGGCATTGCTCCCTCAGTGGATCGTCGGCGAGAGGAAGAAGGCGACGGCGGGTGGTGGAGAAGAAGCAACAAGGGAGAGAGAAAGAGAGAACGGAACGGGGGGACTTTATGCGGGCACAAACGTTCCGTCACGTCGCGCCGTGCCGTGCCGTGCCGTGTCGAATCTCGAGCGATCATAGTCACGCCAAACGACGGAGCCGCCGCGCCGTTTCGAGATATTTTCGTGCCGAACAACACTCGTTGTGCACAAGTATGCGCCGGTCGCGGCCGTCGGCCTCCCCAACACCGGCCCCGTCTCGGCGCGATCCAGATTTGTTTCGCTCGTGGAACCTTCTCGTCGTCGACGAAGCTGGTTGCACTTTACCTCCTCCAAGTCGCCGAGTTGTTCTCAATTTCAATCCTCCCATGTCCATTTCTCTCGGAATGTAGTTTATCTCGGTGTTAATCTCGGTTCGACGAATTCTTTTTTCTTATCCTAAGAATTCTTTATTCTAGAGAAGAAAAAGATGAAGAGCAAGGTGAATCTCGAGATTGAAGTTTGTACATAGAAACGGACATTCGAAAATCATAGTTCATCTAGTTCAGCTAGGAATTTATACGTCCCGACACGCCTTGGTGTACGCTGATGAAGATCACGCGCACGATGCAAAAGCATATGTGTGTGGTATATGCAAATGGATTCGCCAACGTATAAGTCGCTATACATATTGTTTAGCAGAATTTATGTAGAGCGTTTCGATGGTCGAGGCATTTGTGTTGCGCGCTTTGGTAAGTGTGTGGTTTTTAGTGTGTGTGTGTGTGTGTGTGTGTGTGCATCTCGAACAAAGTTTAATAAGCTACTAGAATTTTACGAGCACCTGTAATTTTAGATCGAGAATTTCATATTGTTTCAAAGTAGAGGAAAAAAGGTTAATCTAATTTTATATAAAGCTGTTAATTAAATTATCAGAAATACTTTTTGATGGTATAAACAATGAATGGTATAAACGTGGGAAACAACATTTTGTTTGTCTCAAATATTTTTTAATATATTTCATCTCAAGGGAAACGCTGTACTTTGTGCGATTTAATTGTAAGTACTGTCAAAGAGATCAGGCTGTCGAACTTGAGACAGATTAGTAAGAACAAGAGAAATTGGGCAATTTCATTTTAATGAAGAGAAGAACAAATCCGTGTGTGTGTGTGTGTGTGTGTGTGTGTGTGTGTGTGGGGGGGGCGAACGTACGTTAAAGATACGAATCCACTCACTCGAGTATCTCATGATGGCTTTTCCTCGAACGAGTCGCGAATGTGTTTACACTGAGACCAAAACGTTTACCATGACCAACACTAAGAAAATCGCATACTACTGCATACTACTGTCACAATTGACACGCGCGATTTTTTAGTCGCGAGTAGACGTGTAGCTGTCGGACCGGTTTCACCATCGGCTAACGCTAACCGACGTTCGATCCTCCTTCTTTGTCTATATCGTGAGCGAAGCGATCTGAGGAGACGAAACATGAATCAATCCGCTTTTTAAGATTGATATTCATTAAATTGATCAGCAGTGAGACTTGTTTGAATTGTCGTCAGTTGTATTATATTTTTAATGAAATAAATTCTATATAACTCTATATAATAAAACAGGGTGTGTGTACATATATCCGTGATTTAAAAGACAAAGAATATGAGCGCAAGTTAGTAAGACACAAGTAGAGGTTTTACGCGTAGAGGCTCCAATCTCACTCCAGAAATTCGGAAACTCTCAAATCTGCCGATATTTATTAGGCAATAGGAAGAGAGCAAAAAAAAATGAAATAGCTGTATAATCCGATAATTTCAATTAATTTCAAATTTTTTACTCCGACAGCAATTTATGTCTTTCGCGAATTGATGAATTTAGTGGATTTCGCATGCTTCGATTCGATACTCCGAGATTGAAACAATATTACGGAAAATTTTATAACGTCCGGCATATTGACGATATTACGGAACATTGGATGACAAATGTTGAAGAATCGTCGATATGAGAATTATTGATGAGACAATAAACAGGACACTTTTATATGCGGCAATAAATTTTGCAACTATTGCAAATTGTATAGCAATATTTTAACGATTTCTTTGACTAAATAAAATCTCTTATCGAATTTTTATGGGATACAATACGAACGCAAAGAATATTATTTAATTCAATAAAACATAACAGAAATGGCTTTATTCAAAATCTCTCTAGTTGTTCCTGTTCTTTGATATTTCTGCCAGATCAAGCTACTTTTTTCGCGCATTTTTATGGCAAATTTTTAAGTTACTGAATTTAATCAATTAACAATGAATGCCTTAGATTATATCGCGAGACATCGACATAACGTTACGAGTTTTCTTAGGTATTATGACGGCTGTATATTTCGTGGAATAGCATCGTTGCATAAAGTGATATGTGAAGTAACGACGACACGTGCTGCCGATGCACCTTTAAGCTGCGTACACACCGTATTCGCGAATTGCTCGTTAACTATAATATATTAACTCTCTTATATCAACGAACTACTCCGAACAAAGATATTATTATTTCTTTTTGTTTAGAGCTCCTCGAGAATTTTAAACGACAAAATTTCTTTACGCCCCAGAGATATTAGTTTTATATATATATTTTTTTTTGTTTTGTTTTACTTTGCAAGCTTGATAAATAAAGCTTTTGAAAATATTTTTATGTAAATGTGTAATATGATTATATATTTTATTACATAATTTTTTTTTTATATAATTACACACTGTAAGATTTGAAACTATATGCCAAACCTAATTGGGCATTCTATTAAAAGTATACGCTATTCTCAGATTAGAAGTAATATTAATAATACGTATAGGTTAAAAGAAATTGTAAAATTTTGTAGAGAATTATAAATACATAGATTATGTAACGCAATTATAAATATTGATTCATTGTTCGACTACGTAATTGATAAGTTAAACGAAAATCACCAGTATTAACAACGCTTATCACTTGGCGTTTTCTCAACGTACGTGAAAAGCTTTTTAATTCCGAGTTTGACAACACTCATACGGGCGATCGATGAAAAGCGAGCGATTCAATGCCGAAAATATGTGACGGAAAACATTGTCTTGTTAGTTACGCGCGATCTGTAACGTTCGGAGCATCTTTATAGCAGAATGCCCCATGAGAAGACGCGCTCGTAAAAGCAGGATGCGTTCTTCCTTTCTTGAAGACACGGATCGAGGGTGACTTGCTCTTAGGTGAGGCCTTTAAACTGTCAGCGAAGCCAGGCCGTTTCCCCATTATCCGACTCTTCTGCTCCACATTCGTAAATATCCGATCGTGCCTATACTGTTGGTCTTCTGCGCGAATCGCAGCTACTCGAATTTTTCCTCATTCATAATTCGAAATTATCGAGAAAATTAAGGGACCTAACCACAATCGAAATTCTACGAGGAAGGAATTTTAATTCTGTAAACAGATTGGTGTAACAGATTTATGTTGGCACTAATCTAGGTTAACTTTAATCTCGCGGTTCAACCTTTTTTTTTTAATTTTTAATCAACTCGAAAAAAATAAAGTTGAATAACGAGATTAAAGTTAATCTGTATTGGTAAAAATGGGCGTTATCGTCGTAATTGATGTTGTCGCATAGAAAAAATTTGTAAAGGTCAAAGTCAGGAAAATTTCTTTTTCTAATAGAGATACAACTTTCGTGTTGTAATCTTTTCATCGTCACTATCCATATTTAGCGCTTAAGAATGTTTGAACAAGTATTCTCGTGACAATTAATGAGAGAGTTAAAGAGAAACAATAGCGTGTATACTTCAATACCTAATAAGTATACGATTATTTTAATATACGTCGTATTTTTTTTTACACTATACGCACCACGAGATATCTCGAAATATTTCTTCCTTTCTAGTGTCTGCAGTGATAAAGTATGACCAAGAAGATATTGACAATAGAAAAATCAATATATTTTCGCTATTGATTACTTTTTACTTTGTCAGCTAAGCATCGTTATGTACATTATGCCAGAAATTTCGAGGTATCAGCTGAATCGTCGATAATGATAATCGAAAGTGTATATAACAATGTTATCGATGTGGATAACAAAATGTTGATGCTTAAATGCCATATAGATATACTGTGCGATCCTCATTCCCCTCGAACGCACCTTCGCGAAAGACTGCGAAAAGACACCTGCTGGTCGTATTCTTACGTTTACTCGAAGCCGAGCACGTGGTGCGGCCAGGGTCGCGCTTCCATTCAGAAAGGAGGTTATGCAGCAACGCAGAAGAGAAAGAGAAAGAGAAAGAGAGAGAATGTTATACTCGTGACGCCCGTTACATTATCAATTCCGTTATGGCGCCGTATTCGTAATAGTGGAGACGACCCTACGACCGTCTTCGGGGGATCCCTCTTGCGCCTCCTCTTCTCGCCAACGCAGCTTTTGCCTCATGTCTCTTTTTCCTTCTTTCTCTTCCACGTGCTCTCCCCCCTCCCCCCCCTCTCTCTCTCTCTCTCTCTCTTGTTTTTCTTCTTTTCTTTCTTCTCTCTATATAAAGCACCGCACTTTCCCTCGGTACGCTCTCTCTTGGCGAACAACCCCTCCCTTCCCGCTGCCCTTTCCTCTCCTACCGCGTTCTTCTTTCCATTTCCGTGAAACCTTTTCCACGAAGGTCGAGCTTTTTTGCGGATTTGCACCTGTTGGACCTCGTGCGCTTCAATCGCTCCCTTATTTCTTTTCATACGGAAAAGCCGCTCGTTTCACTCGCGAGTCGAACGCAGAAAAGTCTTCCCGATTCAACCGATGGATTTCTCAGACTCGATACGAACTTTTCATATATCTCCTTCGAGACGCTCTCTGACACTTTCGTAAATTATTTATCGACTCGCGAAAACGAACGAGGAAAGCGGTTTAACCGACAAGCAAATTTATTAACGCAAGGACACGCGCAAACGCCAACTCCTTGCGAAAGAAAGAAACGATCTTGGTGACTTTTAGCTAGAAGATATACTGCCACAGTTTTTAGGAAACATTTAACGCACTGGAACGCTCTGGAGAAAGAGTTCGCCGATGTTTCTTACTTACAATTTTTGTGTGAAAGTCTCGCAGCTTCATGTTTGTTTCATATGCGAAACTGCATCAACACCCCTGTAATGTTACAGAATTAGATGTCTTTTATATGAAAGTACGAGCAGGCACTTTTTTACGTCTGTACTTTTATAAGCACGCTTTTCAGAAGTTTTTTTCTAGAAGAAACCACAGAGTCAAACTTAACTTGGCAATTCACAGTGTGATAATGCAAGTTGTAATAACTTTAAAAACTTGAATTACACCACAAACAAATATAAGGAAACTGTTCTTCTCAAGACAATTGAAGCTGGCAATTTGTCCTTCTCTCATAAAGAAGTGTTGCATCTAATGAAACTTGCCCAGGCTGGCCATACTCTGGCTACGTCATTTACTTCGTGCGAAGATTATTTTCTCTACAAATTCTGAAATTCGCGTATCGATCACGATCGACGCGACCCGAAAGCAAAACGCAGGCGAGCCAAAACCGGAAGCGGAGCGGAGCTTCACCGGGGAAGTGAAAAGAGAATCGGGCTTTTTTTTCGCCACTGTCTCGCATCAATTAGTCTAGGATAATTGGTCGGCCGATGCCCTTGAACCCTAAGTATTGATTGGTGAGGTCGGATTCTGTCGGTGTGTCCCTCTTGCCTCCGAACCGATGGCACCACCCCTATGCATCCACCTCCGAACCGACCGACCAACCAACCAACCACCTGCCGCCGCCGCCGCCGCCGCCGCCGCCTAACCCCCGCATCGAACCCCCTTTCGTTCCCCTAATACGTCCCGCGCATGCAACCCTTCGTCCGTGGTTCTCCAAGTGCCGTCGCCGTTAAAGCACCGCGTGTCAGCAAAGGTTTTTCTGCCCTTTATTTATTTAATTGAACTACGAAACGCCATTTTCCACGAGCGCAATCCGAAATCTATACACCACTCTTCTCGCCCCTCGCATCTCTCTCTCTCTCTCTCTTCCCCTCCCCCTCCCCTCCCCCTCCCTCCTTTCCTCCCTCTCTCTTCGACTGTATCGCTCTCCATCCCTCTCCGCATCCTTTGCTGTCGAACTCGAGCAACGACAACGCGAGCGAAATTCCACCGAGGGAATTCCACCGAGAATCGAACGTCATTTCGTTCGGATACACGGAGATGCGGCTCATTGCACGGTAATTTCATTGCAACGGACGAGACCCCTCGTTGTACGTTCGTGGCCCCCGCCGAATTTGATTTATCGTGTAACGTGCCTGTCTCGCGAGGACGTAGATCCGCTCTTTGTGCGTTTACAGTTGCGGAACATCTATCAGTTTCCTAATATAATTGAGCGCATTATTAATTCATGCACAAGCCAATTAAAAAAAAAAAAAACACAACTGTTTAATCACAATTTGAATATACATTATTCGTCATAACATAAAATAAAATATAATAAAGTCGATTGTAAAAGATGTTTGCAATTATCTATCTATTGCCTCTATTTTTAGTTTCTGTATAGTAATTGTGTAATTTTTAACTATAGTTAATTTTTGATGTATACGTAATAATTCGGAGCTGATTTTTTATCCATAAATAAAATGTATTTGATCAATTTTATGGTATCAAGTTCGAATTTCGAGCAGCGATCATCAAAGTATTTTTAAATTGTTGAGATCACAGAGTTGCAGATAATAAATTCGTGTAAACAAACGGTTTTTCTCTCTCTTCTTTTTTTTATCTGTATTATTGTTATGCACTTATCGCGTTTTCATTTCTCGTTGCTTATAAATTTTAATTCTAATGTTAAAGCACACTATTAAGAATGGATATAAAATTTGAAGACGATGGTATCTCAACGTTTAGTACGCAATTCAAATGTTTACACACGGACATTTTACCAATAAAATGTCCATGTAATTGCGATGCATTACGTTAAACTATTCTATACACCGTAACGAGTAGAGAGTGACACGAGACAATTCTTATTATTACAAATCCATTACAGTTGCGGCGTGATAAAATTGGATCCTTGACAATTTTACCCCAATTGCGAATCACTCGATCCGATCCATTAACCGACAGAGAACGAATGCTGTTAAAACAGACAATGTGTACCGAAATTATAACGCGTTATCATGCATTGTTATCGAGTGTCCTTCAATTATATGGTGAAAGCGGTTGTAGCATTTGAAGGATAGTGATGGAGACCTTTTCTACAATCGACTTTGTTCAACAGCTGACTTTATCGCTTTCACGAAAAACTGGGAAAACTTGGAAATACGACGAATTGCTGAAATTATATGGTTCTTCTTGATACTAAGATAAATGTCGCCATTAAATTCGAATCTTTCAATCTTAGTCATTTATCTAACTTAATATCAAACTTTATAAGTTAACGGTTAACTACATTACACTGAAAAAAAAAACTAAATATATATTTGAATGATTCCAAATATTCAACTAAATTTAAACATGTACTTATTTGATACAAAAACCGTTAATTTATGATTCAACTATCGTTTTTTTTTATCGAGTAAATATTTATTTATTGTAAGTAAACATTTATTTTGTATTATTTAAAGAAATATATATTAAGATTTAGTTTTTTTTTTTTTCAGTATACAGTATCGAGAAATCGCAAGAGATTGAAATTGTATTGCATTTTTGCACTCTCTAGACATAATTTTATTTAATTTTATTCAGCATGCTATGTATGCACTATACAGTATTGAAATTAAAAATCCACTGCGTCTTTAATTTTCCAAGACTGAAAAAGTGAAGGTCTTAAAAAGATTCAAGAATTCCAATTTCTAATATAGTACGTTTGTGAAATAAGTTATTGTTGTATTCGACGCTTTATACGTATATTCCGGATCCGAGAACTGAGGCGTGATCCTCTTTGCCAAAAGTCGCACCGCTGTCATTGCCATTGTCGTCGTCCTCGTTGGGGGTTAGTCCGCTCGCTTTCTCATTCGTCTCGACGGAGACGCTCGATTATCGCATGCCCCACGACCCGACCAACGCCATCAAACTCCCGAGCCGCCGAGATCGAAGATCCGCGGACGTTTCGGGCGGCCGTGCACGCCCGGCCGTAACGAGCCGGCGAACGCGAGCGAGCAAAGGTACGAGAGAGACAGACAGACAGACAGAGAGAGAGAGAGAGAGAGAGAGGGTGAGAGAAAGGGACGCGTGTGCGCGCGTGGAAACGCTTGGAAGTCATTGGTGTCGATGCCGTTGTGAGTACCGAGAGAAACGAGAGAGAGAAAGAGAGAGTGAGAGAGAGGGTGTGTGAGTGTGCGTATCGGGGGTTGGGGGTGGTCGATACGGCCCTGGGGCCGCGACAGCCGCGTCGGAGGCCTCCCCATTCTTCCTGCAGGCGTTTTTGCCTCCGCCACGTTTCAGCCCTCTCCACACAACCCCTTTCCCTGACCGCGCCATCCTCCTTCCTCTCGGTTCTCTCTTATTCTCTCTCTCTCTCTCTCTCTCTCTCTCTCTCTCTCTCTCTGTGAATTTTTTTCTCTTCCTTTCTCTTTATCTCTCCCTTTCTTTTTCATCCCACTCTTGTCGCTCTATCTCTCTCCCCCCCCTCTTCCCTCTCCCCCCTTCTCTCTTGCTTTCCTTGTCACACTCTCAATCCATCCAGCCTGATCTACCATCTCACCCTCCGATTCTCCACCCACGCAACGCGTTCCAG
>NW_017305988.1:139106-150011 GCF_001594115.1 Trachymyrmex septentrionalis | reverse complement strand
CCTCCCCCCTCCCCCCCGGTGCAACCTGCCTCTGTCCCCCAGTCCTCTTCCTCCTTCCATCCCCTCCGCCTCCCCGTTTCTCCACCGCGGTGCCACTCTCACGCCGCCGGCAACCACGCAGACCCCGCCTAATCGTGCCACCCCGGCTTGATTAAAGAACAGAGAGGCCCCGGCGCGCGAGGGTTCCTGCCGCGTTGGGTCTTCTCTCTTTCGCTCTCTCGTTTTCCCTTACTATATCACTCTCACATTTCTTGCTTCTTCCGCGTCATCGTTCTTCCTCTCTTGGTCATCGTCCGTCGTAGGATTCTTCTGAACAAGGCCCTTTACACAGGTCGACCACGTGGACGTCCTAACATCCCGAGAAGCCACGCGACTTGACGCGGTGACAGCACGCGGAGATGGCGTCCATCATCTTTCTTCTCCTCGTGACCTCACTTCCTCCTCGTTTCGCCGTTCATTCGTCTCTTAAACTTCCCTCTCCTTCTCCCCCGTAGATTGAGATTTCAAGGTTACTTCGAGAGGGTCGTACATATACAATTGCGAACTTGTAACGAACCTTCAGTCTTTTATACTTATTTTAATATACTATACATATTTAAATATGCTTTTTTACCTTTTTCGATCAGTTCTATAATTAGAATTCGATTCTTTGTCTGGATAAAAAAGAATTGCTATTCGATTTCCAAAACTCTATCCACACACACACGATTATACATTCAAACACTCGTATCAAGGAGGTTGTGTCTTGATTTGAAAATTAATCATGAATTTTGAGAAATCTTAATGCAATGTTTCATTCATATACTAGACAATCATATATTATAATATATATGATACCATTTTATAAAATAACTCGTTCTTGTTGTAGTTTCGATAATACTCGATCGAATATTTATTCAACTTTACTTTTCTGATCCACAATCTGCGCAAAAACGTTTGCCTCCCAAATATATTTCCGGCTAATTCGCACGCCTCGCGAGTTCGTAAAAGCTGAAAGAGAACAAGCAAGACTGCCGCGTCTTCTCGACGGCAGTCGAGTTTTCTAAGAAGCGAATTTAGTCGTTGAAAAGCCGAAATCGTGCTCGGATTGATGTCGTTGCAACTATCGCCGAAAGTGGATCGCCGGCGCTGATTTTCAGAAGCGACGTTTGGTGGGTGAACGGACGGTGCTCGATGTCGACGCCGCGGCTGCCGCCGCCGCCACCGCCACCACCACCACCGCCGCCGCCTCCGTCTCCACCACCGCCGACGCCCGTCGCCGAGATGAAATTGCACCGCCGCCGGGCGGAACGAGATGCCGGGACGACGAGCTCTCGCGCGAGAAATATGCAAATCCAATCGGACCGGACCCGCGCGGTCCGCCTCTCGCAAAGCGGTTTACCGAAATGAGTATTTTTCTATTCCGCGTCCGCGCCTTGATTCTCGAACGCGGCGTTTCCGCGCGCGCGTTTCCGTACACGGCCCGCCTCGATTATACGATCCCGTTAATTAACGAATTAATTGCTCGCTCGTGGCGAACGTGTGGCGACTCCTCCACGCGGTAGACGCTAACTTACGAACGTCAATCTTTCAGATCCTCTTTAGATGATAATTTCTGATACAGAAGCTCACGTAATAAATATAAATAAATAAACGCGTTGTTTAGGCATTAACTAACAATAAGATACCCTCCTTCAATTCTTTTTAGAGTGGAATTTTACTCTAAAGAGTGAAAATTGAGTCAGTTTTGAAAAAAAGTGACTCAATTTTTAATCCTTAAGGCCCGATTTTTCATCATCTGATTATAACTTGTGGTTTAGACTTAACCTTTCTTAGCTTCATAAATGTAAAAAATTGTATTTCTCTAAGCTACGATTAATCACTGAACTAATGATTTACTAATGATTTTATAGTGTGCGTGTGTATGCGTGTAATAACTGTAAAAGTTACAGAATCGTCAACTTTATAATAGTTTTAATACTTTATCCAAATTATGCAGATAGATTTGTAATTTTAGGTGGGCCCTGGTAAGACATCTCAAATTTTCGGCACTTTACTAAAGAACCACCTTAACGATAGCTAGAAAAAAAATATCATTTTTACATTATCGTCGGGTTAAGCCTAACCACGAGTTAATCAAAAAATGATAAGTCGGACTTATGAGTGAGATTCACTCCAAACGTTTCAGAAAATATATATTTTAATAATTTAGATAATATTTTAATTAATTTTAAAGAAACATGTCTAATGGTTTCAAAAATTACATGTTATTAATCGCACGCACAAGTGTGTTCTTCATTAATTTCTTAAATTACGTAGATAACGTCGCTTAAATGCGACACGTTACTTTTAAAGCACGCCGATTTAGCCATCTACAATGTTTTTCCTTTCTTCCACAGTCGCTCTTGAAGACGGCCGACCAGCTAAAGATCAAGGGCCTGTGCGAGGTGCCGGAGAACAGGGACGGTCCGCCACCCGTGAGTCTGAGCTCGCCGCCGAGAGAGTCCGGCACCCCGAGATTGAACTACACGAAGCTGAAGAAGCACCATCAGAGATACAAAAGACCCAGAATCGAGCGGCCCACATTCGAGCCGCGTCCTACCGATCCGAGACACTACGATCGCTACAAAGAGGAAGAGGCTAACGATTACAGCCGTGACAACAAAGAGGTAATTTCATCGAGCTAACAGACGCACTCTTTAAATCTGAATCAGTGAATCATAATCGTTGATATCCTAAATATGCCATTCAGGACATCAATGAATTCACAGTGTTGAAATTCGACTAAAAAAAATCAATAAAAACGTAAAATTTCTAACCAAGTCTCTATCTTTCCAAGTCTAATCTTTAAGAGTAAAGCTTTATGAGTGAAATCTCACTCTTAAAGATTGAACATTCAGTCACTCCTTTTTAAAGTTAGCTCAATCTTCATTCTTTAGAGTGAGAATTCATTCGAAACAATTTAGAGAGTAGTCTTACTTTTGTGTGTAAATTTAATCTGTATGATATTATGGAATTGGTGCTGGAATTGACATGCAAATATTGAAATTATATTATGCTCAAACTCCTTTTCTTTTTTTCAGTTGAATTTCACCACTTTTTATTGAAATTTAGAGAGTAACCAAGTTTTTCAATTCTCTGCAGCTACTGTGGCAGTACTAAAATGATCAAGGCTTAATTCTAAATAATGTTTTATGAATATCGTAAAGAATGTTTGGCGTTTATAATTATTCCTCCGTCGTAACCATGTGAAATTTTTCACCTTATGTCAACAATCTGAATCTTTGTGCTTTAGTGCAGATTTTTATCAGTTGTTTCCAATGTATAAAAATCTGAAAAAAATTCTTGCATACTTGCGAAAGCTTCAACAATGAATTTTTAAAAGTCAAGTTGTATTGACTTTCACAAATTTAAACTTATCTAAAGACAAATAGATTATTTATAGGAAGGATTATTTATATATGATAGCAATTCTGAGATTTTTTTAAAGAGGCTTTCTTAATTTATATATATATATAATTATATAATCATATATATTTATTATAATATTGTTCTGAGATTTTTAGGAAATTTTCTCAAGTTAATTACGTAGCCAGATGTCATTTATTAGATTAAGATTCGTTAACGTAGAGCGTAATTTGATATTTAATTCTTAGAAGCTCTTATGTGAGCTCAATAAATATTTTTTTTTTAATTGTAAATTATGCTAATTATAAGGAATGCGTTTATATTATGAAAGAATTATCGCAGTAGATAGTCTATTTGAATTTAACAGTAGTGGAAAATTGATTTTGCAACGCGTTGAAAAGACGAAGTGAGGCATAAATACAAACGCAATGGTTCTCCCGTGTTGGCGGGCGCGCGGTTCGATCTCGTCAGGGTCGACGCTAAATTCGTACCGGATATTCCACAGAACCATCGGGACTGGCAGGCTGAAGATGAAGAGTGCACGGAGACAGCAACAGCAGCAGTAGCATTGGAAACTTGCCAACGTAATAATAATAACAATAACAACAACAACGGTAACGGCACGAGTAACAACAGTAAGTAGATCAATCGAGATTTTTGCCCCACACCTGGATATATGTCGGACTTTATTTCTTTTTTTTTTGTTTATTTCTCATGAAACGTAAATTTTATAGAGCTTTTTTATTTTCATGAAAATTGCAGTATTAATTTTCAATTCTATTCATTTATTGAAATTTTTTTTTTTTTTTTAAATAATATGTATCACACACACACACACACACATATTATACATTTTAAAATAATATATCTCGCATAATATGTGCATTGCATTTTGCATTTCAGTAAATAAATAACTTATGGTCAAAATTAAAAAAAAAAAAAAGACAAGAAGACACTTGCGTCGCGATTATTCGGAAGTTTCCAGGTGTGGGGCGATTTACTGTTTTCAAGATCGATTTGGACGGACCCCTTTCACGTCGAATAAAAAGGTGACATGTTCTGTCACACAGGGCTAGGGCATTATGGCCACCATCCGGATCCCGGAGAGGTCGATTTGCCCCCCGAGACTCAACCCACCCCACCCAGCGCCACCCTGGTCGGCACTACCATCACCCACTTGAGGGATCCGGATCATCATTCTACAGGTATAAAATTTTACGTTTCTCGAATACCGTTTCTTCCTATTTTCCTCGAAAATAGCGGTTCTCGGTGATGATTGCCGCAATTGTACATGAAAATAAAACGTACATGAAATAAAATAATCATTTTTAATCCTTATGAATTCATAAGGATTCTTTTTTTAAATCGATATTTTTACTAATAAACAGTACAAAATGAAACTGGACCAGACATAATTACGAAGCTAAGCAGACTTGGTTGCGAAAAGATATCATGAGATGCTTCTTCGTTATGAAAAAGATAATAAACGAGAGAACGATATGCATATTTTAAGAAGTATAAAGGACCCTTTTTTCAGCACGCAAATGCAGTAAAAATACAATTTCCAAGATGATAACAATTTACAATACAATTTCAAGAGGATAACGTTTAGTAAGCATATATGTAGGTCAATCGAGAAATTTTTCGGAAAAGAATAAAAAGATTATAAAAGTAATTTGTTTAATTGTGTCAATTTTACTGCACTAACAAGTTGGCCTTTTAACGCGTTCCATGCCACGTGAATCATCAATGACTCACGTTTGACTTTCCATTCAGATCGTTTGATGTTTCGACTATAAAAAAAAACGTAATTGTAAAATGATTGTTTATCACACGTAGATTCATAATTATAATATATGATGCAATCTGGTACATTAGACTCATAATATATGATGCAGTACAAGGTGTGTACATTGGATAATCTTCTTTACAATAATTTTTGTAATTTTTTAAATTATTATGAAATATTAACAAATGTAGCAAAAAAAAAATATCATGGATCATCAACGTGACAGTTAAACTTATTCGCATGAAACGTGTTAAATTAAAAATATTTCTCCGCAAGATTTCTTATTGGCTTTGCGCGACTTAGAACGTGCGTCACTTTCGCGAAGGCTATACTTCAATGACCAAATATATCCAATTTTAATAGTATAGATGATCATCGAGTCTTGTTTAGCCCAATCGCGTGATAGAAGTTTCCCGTTTACTCGGTCCATTCAACGTCGTACATTTCCTTCGGACGTGAGGGCGCGGCGAGGGGTAGAACACTACCGGGTTGAAAGTACAGCCGGTCATTAGGCGGACAGGGAATCAAAATAATTGGCCTAATCACGCTTAACTGGTCGCGATTAGATTTGCGTTGCTCGGTCCGTAGCAGCAGCCCACGCAACCTCATTTAGCGTCCTCCTTCCGCGTCCAGTTTTGCCTTCGACAGCGCTCGCTTATCGATCCTCAGGTACCATCGAGGCTTACCGAGTAACTTTCCCGTGAGTCCCACGGCGAAGATATACATATAACGTCGCGATAGTTATTACCGAGTTTCCTCGGTGCAAAGCGCCAACAGCAGCGTCGGTGTCATGCCTGTTTCCCGCGATCCTGTTCGCAGAGATTCAGAATTGCGACAGCGTCAAGATCAAGTTCGAAACGCTGCACACGATGGACTCCTCGGACACGATCGACATAGATAGTCACATGTCGGATCGGGCAAGCGTAAGCTCGAAAAACGCCGCCGACAGCGACAACATGATGATGATAACACCGGAGCTATTGGGACTGATGCCATCGGGAAGCTCCGGTCAGTCAGACTCGGGTGAGAATAACTCAAGGGGGCACAGCGGACAGTCCAGCTCGCACCATCACGGCTCGAAGTCGTGGACGCAGGAGGACATGGACGCGGCTTTAGAAGCGCTGAGGAATCACAACATGAGCCTGACGAAAGCTTCGGGTAAGAAGAAAGATATATTCCGAATTATTGGATAAGAAATTATTGGAAATTTTACTCTTAATTGAAAGTTCAGTTTTTCCTACAATACACATAGTGTACATATGTAGAGCTAAAATTTCTGTGAGTAACCGTCGTTGACTACGGATTGCGTTTAGCCAATGTAATTTAACGTGTATAATTATATGCATAATGACTTGTGTAAAGCTAAAAAAAAATTACACAAGTACGGAGATCTAATTTAAAATATGTAGCTCATAGTACGAATATCATATATGAAATAATTAAATGTGAAATTTTATTAATATTTCAGCAACATTCGGTATTCCCTCAACGACACTATGGCAACGGGCGCATCGATTGGGCATCGACACACCGAAGAAAGACGGCCCCACGAAATCCTGGAGCGACGAGAGCTTGAACAATGCCTTAGAAGCGTTGCGTACCGGTTCTATTTCGGCTAACAAAGCGTCCAAAGCATATGGCATACCTTCCAGCACGTTGTATAAGATCGCCAGGAGGGAAGGTATCAGATTGGCCGCACCGTTCAACGCGAGTCCCACTACCTGGACACCCTCCGATCTGGACCGCGCTTTAGAAGCAATAAGATCTGGTCAGACGTCCGTACAGAGAGCGTCGACGGAATTTGGTATACCTACGGGGACTCTTTACGGAAGATGCAAGCGGGAAGGAATCGAGCTTAGTAGAAGCAATCCTACTCCATGGAGCGAAGATGCTATGACTGAAGCTCTCGAGGCCGTCAGGTATCGATAAATGACTCTTCTCTTCCCTTGACTCTCTACGTTCAATAAAATCGTACTACAGATAGATCGATATACTTCAATGATTCAACATGAGAAAACGATAATAATTAGTGTGGATTAAATTAAATTTATTTTATATATTTTTTATTTATTGTACAATATATATTTTGAAAACTTAAAATATTTGCAAAAGATATTTCTAGTTTCTTTGCAAAATTTTAGTTTTATAGAGCACAATGTATAAATCTTTATTTATTGTACAATATATACCTTGGAAGTTTAAGATATTTGTAAAAGATTTTTAATTCTTTTGTGA
Source organism: Trachymyrmex septentrionalis (assembly GCF_001594115.1). Taxonomy (NCBI): domain Eukaryota; kingdom Metazoa; phylum Arthropoda; class Insecta; order Hymenoptera; family Formicidae; genus Trachymyrmex; species Trachymyrmex septentrionalis. The sequence goes on along the minus strand of NW_017305988.1, from coordinate 142,600 downwards.
AGTTTCGATTTTATCGAACACAGAACATGAATGAAACTTGTATGACTGACGCAAATTTCTATGATGCAAAATAAATATTTACATTGCTCCTGAATTTACTGTTACAGATTAGGACACATGAGCATAAATCAAGCGGCAATCCATTATAATCTGCCGTATTCGTCACTATACGGACGCTTCAAGAGGGGCAAATACGAGGAACCCGTCGTCGGTGATATCTCGCAGGATGGTACCAGTCCACATTTCCATCAGAGCCCTAACCAGAATCACTCATCCGCCCTTCCAGATCAAATGCCTTATCCGGGCAGTTGAAACTTACCTCTTTACTAGAGTATTAAGTTAACTTGCTCCGAACTTTTCGATTCGCGGCAGCTCCTCAAACAACTCTTTAAGCAAACATGCGCGGGCGGCATTCTGAGAGATTAGATACCGATCGGAAAGAGAATGTCATTACGAAAACACACATCTACGATAGCGAAAAATGAAGATTTATCCGCAGTATTAAAAATGGATCGCCGTAAGCAAGCATGTGTGTACATTGTATGATTTTTTTATCGTCGGGACAAGAAACGTAGATTATACTAATTTATAAGAGTTATTTATAAAAAGAGAGCACACTGTACAGAGATAGAGGGGGGTGCCCCAACGAAAACTACTTTTAGCACGTAAGCCACTTATGAAGCGTTAGATGAGGATATTGCAACGGATGACAGTATGTATTCTTGTTAAGCAAAATCAAAAAAAGTAATGCTATCCGTCAATTGACAGTAAGAGATTATAGCATTAATTTTCTGAAGACTCTTTAAATTCCAATCTCCATTATTATTAAATGTTGTATTAGGTTTCACAAATGAATTCTCGAAAGTGTTTTTTTTTTTTTTTTTATGATTTTGCATAATGAGGATACATTCGTGAGCATGTGTCGATAAGAATGAGAGCGTATATTATTTAGTAGTATCCACAAAATTTGAATACATAATGAGAAAAGCCACATTTGTTATAATATGCGAATGGCTGAAACGAAATGATATAAGAAATAAAATTTATTGCAATTTTAAGGACATACGATTCTATTTTCTAGATGAGTTGTGTCTTCATGTTTTATTTTACACGAAATTAGCAAGTGCATTTTATTTATTTATATTAAGCAAAGTTAATTAAAGCGAGTCAGTAGCTTGAAAACAGAAACAACTCGTGTCTATTCGCAGAATGGCATTTTGGCTACTGTAGTTCGACGATATTGTGACGTGAAGAGTTTCATGAGAACTTATGCGCTAATAATTTAAAACATAATGGACTGATAATGATTAAGGTCTTTAATTTTTGTGTTATCAACTTTTCCGTTTCATTTGTTCTATTAACGAAAGAGGGATAAAAAAGAGATGAGTTTTCCATGATGGATAAGATGGTAAATATTTACGGAATAGATAGATACGGCTTTTAACAGTTTCTTAGAAAAATTTAAGATTCCCTCAGCTCAACTGCCACTTATATAAATATGTTACACACATTATTAATTTATCATGTTCATTAATTACATTACATAAAAATATACATATAGATATATGCTACTTATAAATATATAAATATATATATATGTACAGTATATATATATTTTAAATTAAAAAGTAATGCAATCAAAAAAGCGTTCGATTCATATAAGTCTAAGATTCCCTTTTTTTTCTTTTTCTACTAGACACATCACTTCTTTATAACTCCTAGATTCGGTTTTTCATTTTCTAGTTTGTGATTAGATTTGAATTTGATAATAAAAATTATATTTTTTTTAAGCTATAATTAATTAAGTTTATCAATATATAAAACCATCAATTTAGTGATTAACGATAGTTAGAAAAATACAATTTTTTTTACATTATCATTAGGTTAAGTTTAACTACAAGTTAATCAAAAAACAAAAACTGCGTTTTAAAGATTTCATTCAATAACTGCGAGAATAAAAATATTTAATAACAGTGCTAAAGATTACATGTTTATTATAAAATAATGTTACACAATTTTGGTTACTGAATATATTAGTTTAAAATAAATACGTTTTATAAAAATCAGAAAATTTATATTAGAAAATATCAATTTTTACGAAAAAATTCCAGTTATCTTAGTTGTATCAGCAAAATATTTTCGTATTATTTCTTTTTTCGATGTACAAACTTTTTTTGATAATTGAGTTCATTCTTAAAGCGTCTTGTTACAAACAAATATTTCCATCGTGTACCTTGCGGGTAAGACCATCGCATAATGCACTTGTTCTTAAGCTGAGTTGAAAATCCTGGACGCTTAGGTAGTAAGTAAGCAGCGTTTCTAATAAATACAGGATCTTCAAAGTATCCGTGCTGATGACTAGTGTACTCTATCTTAATATCGGTGAATTCACTTAAGCAAATAAAATTCCATATTTGGAGATGTTGAATCATCTCGCTCGAGCCAACTTCACCAGCATGCCCCCACACTGGTACTATAAATAAAATAAATTCGTTCGCATTTCGTTTCGCTAAGCAAAAGATCGCTCTGAATGATGAAAATCTAAGAATATGATTATCACAAATTTACTTGAATGCTTTTTTGCCATAAAGTATACAGCTAAGGCTTCATTAACTCCACCGAGCCTGCCTACATGAATGTTCCAAAAATCGATCCCGCCATATTTCAAGAATTGCTTGAATAGGACGCGATTTGCGCACGTTTCGCCGCAACTCACTCGCACTGGATACTTCAACTCTTTTAGTGCAGCTCGTATCGCAACGTGTCCCAAGACATCGTCGGAAGATGTCGGTTCTTCTATGCAATAGGGACGCGTTTTATTGAAACCTTTCACGGAAGCTATTGCTTCGTGCTTGTCCCAGAATTGATTCGCGTCCACTATCAATGTCTTGTTATTACGCTTGCCTATCACATTTCGTATGAGATTACATTTCTTCCAGCTCACAGGAATGGTCGGGCCTACACATGTTTTATACTCTTTAAATTCTAGTTTCTTAAATTTTTTGCAAGCACTTCTAAGTTGTTGATTGCTAAAAGACCAGCATCCGATGTCGGCCGTATACGCTGGATGCCCTTCACTTTCTAATATCTTCTTCCTTTCTTCTTGACGCGACTGGACTTTCTTGAGCATTTCTATTGCCTCCTCCTCGGTCACCACATCTCTACTATAATAAAAAAAATATATAAGAAATTTCAAATATTTAATATAACAATTTAATATAAAATATTAATATTCGAATGTGTGTGTGTATGATTTTTAAAAATAATTGTGGCATAAATAATGCCACACGACAGGTTTTAGTTTACATATATCTAAAATCCACAGTAGAAACGAGTTGTTCGGGTGTCATATCCGTCAACAACTTCCAGACGGGTTTATCCTCAATACGTGCCCATAGATCCCACAAAGCGTTCACGATAGCTGCTGTAGCTAAGTGTACCACACCGCATTCCGCTCCTAGCTAAAATGTATGAATCATACCTTGAATCATTAT
>NW_017305988.1:137439-139006 GCF_001594115.1 Trachymyrmex septentrionalis | reverse complement strand
TCGGTTGTTAACTGTCTCCAAAATGATGCAAAATTTGAATAGATTTCTGTGGTCGTTCGTTTCTTTATCAATGTGAACAGAATCTTGCATGTTTGCACCACTATAAAATTTATTATCGATATAATAAAAACAAGAGAGAGAGAGAGAGAGAGAGAGAGAGAGAGAGAGAGAGAGAGAAGTAGTTAGTATTATTAATACGTACCAAGTTCATTTCCTCTTCCCAAAGTAGCTGCAATGCCGTATCCTTTATATTTCGTGTTAGTAGTATAGATTATTACATACGTGCAGGCATGATTGGGATTTGTATGCTGTTAAAAGTCGATTATGTTAAACACAAGCCTCTCGATAATTCGAAAATAAAAAACAACGTAAATATTTTATTATGAAAATTAATGTGTTGCAATGCGTACCAATGCATCATTTCCAATCTGCCACATTGATGTTGGAAATCTTACATCATACACTTCGATGTCAACGATTTCCGCCTCTATCATCTTTCTATATCGCTCAACAACACGATATTCACAGACTGACGGTAATGACTATATTTCTGACTAAATAATGTTCTCCAGAAACGACCTCTTTCAAAATATACATATAAAAAGATTTTCTGTACGGCGCGAAATCAATATTTATGTTTTACTTATAAGGACTCAAATCAAGAATTAGTTACCAATTATACGTTAAAATCGATCTTACAGATTATTCAAACATTTATAAAACATTCTTACTTTGAATTTTTTGTGTATTATTATTTTTTGATGCTTTCTATAAATATTTAAATATACAAGGATAATTTTCATACAGAATTTTCTCCTTACTAAATGTATATTTAATGTATATAATTTGATTTATAGTTTATTATATAACTATTTATGATTCTGAAATGCTTGTTTTCAATTAGAATTTCAGAATCGCTACGCGGCAAGTCATTTTGTCAGGCTTATCCTCTATAAATTGCCGATATTATCGTCGTTGCATTTCATTGTTCACATTATTTTTAGACGTATTGTTGTAATGCTTACAATTAGTTTCGTTTATAGGCCACATATTAATTCAAATTCGTAAGCGATATACTTGAATCATTTCTTCGTAATTACATCTATTAATACCTTTATTAAAAGTTATAAATATTACACATAATTAGTATTCGAAGTCATTTGCGCGATAATACGATATAATGATATTATAAAGAATTGCAACATCGTCATCAAATTGTTTACTACAAAAAGTAACGTTTGCCAACCCTGCTAATAATTAACGATTTTTCGAATAATTAATTCTCGTGAACTGATGCGGGTCTTAAAATAATCAAATTTCAAGTAGGTGCATCATTGCGATAAATTTTGCTACATAAAAAAAAATATCAGAGTTAAAAAACGTTTAAAATAAAAAGTAGAGATGTAACACAATAAAAAATTGTTTTTCCGATATTTAAAATTTAATCTATCAGAAGAAATGTGGTATAGACGTAAATGCTCCACGGACGTGAAAAATACCGATTCGGCGTATATTTGCCAATTCTGCGCTAACTAATTAAACGCTAAGGTTGTGTTAAAATTATAAA
>NW_017305988.1:122628-137339 GCF_001594115.1 Trachymyrmex septentrionalis | reverse complement strand
ATGTGGTATAGACGTAAATGCTCCACGGACGTGAAAAATACCGATTCGACGTTTGCCAATTCTGCGCTAACTACTTAAACACTAAGGTTGTGTTAAAATTATAAAAGTCACTTTTCTAAATTATTTTGAAAGATAATTTATCACCATTACTTACTAAAAAAAGTAATAAGTAACATTACTCGTTATAAGTAACGAATAAAAAGTAACGCGTTACAAATTAGAAGTTATTTTTTTTCAGTAACCAATGACTTTTTCAACCCATTACAAGAACCGATTGACCTTTCTGATATTAGCATTAACGTCACAAAAACTTCACAATTATCAAATTCACATCATTATCAAATCGTTATTACAACAAGATAACGACGTTCCAAGTAACGCATTACTTGCCAACCCTGGTTATTAGGAATATATCAGAATAGGAAGTTGAAGATGCTGCAAGCGTTCATTTTCTCCTATTTCTTTCAAGATATTTACTAACAGACGATAATCTAGAATTGAGAATACAGGCGTATATACGTCTTTCTAGACCTTCGACAAATCGCCAAGTTATACGAGGAACATGTTAAACGAGGAAGTTATCGGAATATTCAGCAACAATCGAATAATCCCTCCTACACACGCGCCGGATATAAACAAGTGCCACATGCACCAGTTCGTTAGTGGGAGTTGACAAGTGTAGTTGTCATGGAAATCAGGTGCGCTGCTGCGCTCCGATTGGATGGTGCGGTTCTGGTGGGGAATCAGAAGCACGTGTGTATTCCGACAACCTCTTTACTGAACATGTTCCCCACATAAATTTGCGATTTTTCGAGGGTCTAGAAAGACACGTGCATGTATTTTCAATCTTTAGTTATCGTCTATCGGTAAATATTTCCTGAGAGACAGGACCGAGTTAAGCAGTACATCTCCGTAACCTCCTGTCCGAATATGTACTTCTGATAACTTCAACGATTTTTCAACTGCTGAACTGCTCCGACTGCTCGTAAAATACACGGAGTGCTAAACTGGCTGGTTGTACATACTGCGTACACAGTGTACAGTCAGAGAGAAACTTGAGAGAGGACATGAGGACCTTTTTCCTGTAACAGCAAATTGCTCCCGCGCACTACTGCCCTCTGAAGAAGTGAATGTTTGAATATTCAAATAAGCATAATTTAATTTTGTCTTATAATATGCGTCTTATAATCTACATAAAAATGGAATTACGAAGTTATGTTTTTTAATGCAAATTTTTAGCCCATTTTTATCAAACATAATTACTAGTACGTTAATATATTCCAAAGCCTCTGTAAATATTGATCACTAGCAATTATTATAGAATTTTGATCTTTATACACTTTAAATTCTTCACAATAACATATCGTTAAATTCAGGTTTAATTTAGGAAAAACGAACTAGAGGCCCTCCACCACCCCCACCAATTTAATCGGCGGTTCTCTTTTTTTTGTAAGTATATTATACTAACCTGTAAAAAATGAACTACTAATAAATTTAATAGCTCGTTTTTGCAGGTAAGTATATTTTAAATTTATTTTTTACTTTTAAGTCTAATTTATTTCTTTACTTTTTATTTTTACTTTTAAGTCTAATTATTTCTATCTATTGTATTAATTTGATGACAGAATGTGTGCTGGTACATTTTTATTTAATGACTCATCATGTTCAATATTTTTATCATTATTGCGACCGATATGATGGAAGAAAATAACCTGATTGCCTACATGCATTTTTGCACACAAGTAAAAATTTTAGAAACGAAGTTACTTTTGCCTACAAGTATTATTGGTTACAGCTCTATTGCCTATATGCATTTTTGCGCACAAATAAAACTTTTAGAAGCAGAATTACTTTTGTCTACATGTATTATTGCCTACAGTTCGATTGTCTACATGTATTATTGCTTACAGTTTGATTGCCTACAAGCACTTTTGTGCACAAATATAAAATTAAAGTTAGGAAAGAAAATAATTTATATTTTTAGGAAATCTGTCATATGAACTGGGGGCATAGACAGTGTTCGCTTGGAATATTTTTCCAAAAAAATGTGACCCTAATCAATCCCCATTTTTTAATGTGAGATGCCCCCCCCCCCTCATTTCGCATGGAAGATTGTGAACTGTAGGCAATAATGTAGACAAAAGTAACTCTGTTTCTAAAATTTTTATTTGTGCGCAAAAGTGCATGTAGACAATTGAGCTGCAGACAATAATTTGTGCGCAAATGAACCAAAGGGATGTAGACAAACGATACTGTAAACAATCAATTTGTAAGCAAATGGGATACCGCAATTTCTAACGCTACAGACACGTGAGAATTAAGATATTTTACATTTTCGCAAGTTGCGATTTATTTTAATGGATGTGTTCAGCAAAGAAAGCAGCGTTGCAAATATTGTAAAATTTTTCGGTTTTTGCTTTTGGTTCCTTATGCATTTAAAAGTATAAACGATAAATCAATCATATTGCAGAATTTTACAACAGTTGCAAAGTTGCTTTCTCTGCTGTACGCAGCTAACCGTGTCCTATCGCGTTCTGATAAATTCAACGGAATAATCTAATCTCGCGATCATATTAAATAAATGAGCACTAAACAATAATAATTAAAAGAGATTTTTAATCTTTAAAATACAAAAGAATTAACAAATAACGGGGCTAATAAAAATCAGCGCGAATAATTAAGCGCAAATTTTTTAAATTAAAGAATCTATAACAAAACTTGCACTTGACTATCGGCACTGGTTCTCATTAACTCTCTGTTGTTTGATAGTTATTTTTGTATTTTAAATAAAGAATAATTTAAAAAAATATAAGAACTCGCAATTTGCGAGCAAGTTGCCCTCCCGAATTTAGTTTATCTTTACATAACACCACTTACACACCAACTTACTTAGTACAGATCCTCTTCTTTCTTCTGACCAGATTGAACTCACCTTTCATTGCTGGCCAATATTCTGGTTTCATATGCCAGAAATATACAGTAAGGAGAAATCCTCCTCCTTTTTGCTCCCGATTAACATCGCCGGCAATAAGCGTAAGCTTTTACGCTTTTGTACGATGCGCGAAACGCGAACGCGTCGCGAAGGGGCCATCATATTAATGAAATTAATTAAATATTAACGTGTACAATTATTAGAAATATACAATAATTCCATTAAGATACGAATAATTTTTGCATTTATTATTTTATTTGAAATGAAAAATATAAATATTCGACTAAAATAAATTTAAATTTTAAAAAAGCTTTATGTCAACAACGAAATTTTGATTTCGAGAGTCTCAAATATTATAAAATTAGATTAAATTTCTTAATAAAAACTTTACAATATATACAACAAAACTTTAATTTAAAAAGAAACTGAAAATTATTAAATCGATTATTATCCTTGATAAAATTCGAGGCCCATGTACGTATTTTTAACGATTCGAACGATTCGTCGCTGAATCTCATCTCAAAGCATGCGGAGATGAAAAATTCAGATGAATGATGCAAGATCCAAAAGGGATAATCTTCCCACACACACACGCACACAGAAAAATACGAAAGTAATAATTACTCTATGCAAGTAATAATAATTTATTTCAAGTGAGTACTCGTATTTCAAAAGTTCATATATCAGCAAATTTATGTAATTTCATCAGAAGCATTAAAATTATTCTAAATATATCCTAAATTCTAGCAAATTTAATATTTTAATCACGTTTATTAAATTAAAACAAATTGGATATGCTCATTATAAAAAGTGCGTTTCTTCGATTAATTATACAATATTCTTTGAAAGAAAAAAAATTCTTGTTTTGAGTACATAATAATGAGTTTTTCTAAAATTTTGTAATAAGTGTATTATAAGATTATTATCAAGAAAATATTTTTTTGTTAAAAGTAACCGTTACTTAAGAGAAAAAAAATTAATTGAATAATCACATTTCTTAGCAGTAGATTGATATTTTTCTATATGCGTGATAAATATATATCTTTGAATTTTATGAATTATTAGAATTATTTTCGTATAATTTATTATTTCAAAATGTAGTATTTTAAGTGACGCAAAATTTTAAACGCTATTTTCAAATAATTATGTAAGATAAAATTCTTTTATTTTTTTTGACAAAACGTATATTGGATCTTACATCATATCACTACATTAACTGGCATAAAATCCAGTTACTTCGCATGGATAAGTTATAAAAGTTTAGTGCTAAAGTTGGTGCATTGAGATAAATAGCAAAAATTAATAATCGTAAAATGTTTTTTAGAAAAAAGCCAGATCGAAAAACTGGCATATGCGTTATATTATAATATTTTTATTTCTTTAGTAACATGTACACAAAGTGTGAAATAATTAAAAGAATATCTTAAAAAACAATATGTATTCAACACATATATTTCTGTCGCTTTTCTGTACACTACAACTTATATATAAAATTTAATCCTGAACGAATATTTGAATATAGGATAGATAGGAAAAGTAATAAAATAATACTTCTTGGAAAAAATTTTTCACACATTAATACATTGAGAAAAAATATTCTAAATTTCAATAAATTTATTCATTTAAATTGTACCAACTATATGTTTATTAAACATAAAAATATATTTATTGGGTACAAAAAACGTTAATTTGATTCAACAATCACTTCTTTTTATTAAATAAATACTTATTTACTGTAAGTAAATGTTTAGTTGGAAATATTTAAATAAGTATTTATTTAAATTTAGGCCATTTTTTTCTCAATATATGTACAAATATGTATAAATGTACAGAAATATTATTCTTGCGAAACGCATAACTTTTATATACATAAATATTCATAAACACGTATAATCATGTATGAAATATATTCATACATATCCAAACATTCCTATTTCTTTTGTAAAATTACTTCTCAATATAATAAAAACAACAATAGCAATGTAAAAACATAAAAAATAATTAAAGGGATAATTTTTGCATTGTTCGTTTTATAAAAAAACAAGTTTGGAAAGATATAAAAAATTGCTCATTCTCAATTATACTCGTACTCAATAATTTTATATATAATACTAATATATTATACATAAGTAATTTTTTATATTTCTTCAAACTTGATTAACTCCTCTAAAATAAATAGTGTGAAAATTACAGTTTTAATTATTTTTAATGTTTTCACCTTACTGTTATTACATCTATTACACTAAAAAATAATTTTACAAAAAAAAAGGGATGTATGGACATTTTTCTTACAAAATTATATATGTTTACGTTTGTTTATACATATTTACACATATTTATCCATGAAAAATTTTTTATTATACTGTAACAAACATTTCTATATTATGATATCAATAGACAATTCCATTTTTATGATAACTCTAATTACTTTCTACGTATGAAGAGCAGACTTTCAAAATGCGTAATTTTTAGGAAAAAAAGAAACTTTGCACACAAGAAAATCACGCTCTTTACAGAAAATGACAATATGCCAATCAGTAGGAAAATTAAACTTCAGTAGTGAAATATTAAACCAAATTGCTAAACAATTGCTAAAAATGTTAAACGAATGCTTTTTGTTTGTCTCTAGTTAAAAAACATAATGCACTTCGAAATGTCTACGTTCTTTCAGCATGTAAATTAACGCTGAAAAAATGCTTTCTGAACATTTCAGAGTAGCTTATAATATAAGTCTTTCGACACACCATCACACTGAATACTATGCCACATTTATCTAAAAAAATAAAATATTGGACAATATGTATTTCGAAATTCTGCTGTTCATATATTTTTTAATTTTCTATATTTCACATATTTAAAAAATACGAATATTTTATTATCTTTTATTTTTACTTTCAAATGTACCAAGACGTTATATTTTAGTGTAAAGAGAAAAATGCAAACATTTATAAAAAACCACATCGAATTAGTCTATTTATATCATTCTTTTAAGATTACATTACTTAACAAAAAGAACACCAGGTGAAGAGGTCGAGAATTTTAATGTGGTTTTTACAGGCTGTTCTTCAACAAAAAAAAACGATAAGTGTCAGGCCATTTCAGCCATTGGCCCATAGTTGGAAATTATGATTAGGAACAAGTAAGTCATATGTTTGTAATCTTCTTTTTATTAATATTAACTGATTTATTAATAATAATAGAAAACTAATCTTGTTCTGTAGACGTACTTTGTAGACGTACGGAATAATATAAATCATAAAAACAAGAAAAACATAAATATTTACTGCATTGTGAACATACTTACGAATGAATTTTTGCAGACACAATAATTGTTTTTCTAATATCTGGCGGAAAGCAGATTTGGTTGACATTATGGAAATAGCTTCTTTCAGAAATCAATTTTGATGAGAACCAAATTTTTTTATTCTAAAATAAAATTCATTCTAAAATTCATTTGTAATATGTTCACAATGTAATAAATATTTATGTTTTTCTTGTTTTTATGATTTATATTATCCCGGACAATGTTCGTCTACAAAACATAATTAGTTTTCGATTATTATTAATAAATTGACTAATGTTAATCAAAACAAGATTACAAAAATGACTTACTTATTCCTAATCATAATTTTCAATTTCTAATTTCAGAGACTGTAACAGTTTTCATTACAATCTTATTTATGCGTTCATGTGAATAATAACGACGATAATGATGATAATAATAAATATTCTATATAAATGAGTGTTTAATTATTATCTAAAAAATATTAATTTGTAATAATATGTAATTTTATGAAATTTGATCACAATCAAAAAGTAATTAAAATTAATAATTAAATTAAAATAAGTTTATAATGAAGTTTATACTGATATTTTTACTCATACAGTACGTTTTTCAAATTACTTCAATAATTATATAAAAAATCGATTTCTTCGAAACTATGAGTCAATAGCCCGTCATCTGATGTTCCCCTTGTTAGTATCAAATTAAGTTTGAATTACTTATAATTAATATCAAAGCATTCACATTAATGTATAAATTTACAAAATTTTAGCCTTTAATAATTTTCTTAAATTAAACAGTTTTTCTCTATTGTTTTAGTTAAATTAACTAAGAAATATTAAATAAGAACAGTGGCTACTTATAAAAATGACTAAAAATAATTCAAACTGGGTGTAACGTGAAATTGTAAATTTAACAGTGCATGCACAATAAATTCTATAATGAAGGGGCATTCAGGATTAAGTTTATACTAATCTATTATAACTTATCCATTTCAAGGCAACGGATGTATGGAATGTTGTACATACATTTATCAGTATATTTTTATCAGTAAATTAATGCATATATGCATCTTGATATATAGTGTATTAATGAAATTATCACACACATCCGTTACCTCAATAAAAAAATTAATTCATTACTCACCAACCCGATGTACAACGGCGGAGTTATATCAGCAACGTCGCTACGATGATTCTGTAACAAAAAGAATATAAAATCCAAATTAGAACAGAGTAAAAAAATCAACCAATATTTTAAAAAATATTTATTAAATGCAAAGTTTTCTTGAAAATAATTATATAAATTTTAAAAGTTATAATCCCTATAAGCATCAAATTTTTTAATTCACCATTTAGTTATATTTATAAAAATAATTATACGTTTTCTTAAAAATATACTTAAAAAACTAATATTTACAAAATTTCAAAATAATTTTAAAATAATCCTTTTTTTTAATTATCATTTTTAAATCATCAAAATAAAACGACTCAAGATTAAACAGAAGAAAAATTTTAATAAGCAAAATATGATATTTACCGCAAGGTTGCTCCGTCGATGCCTAATGCCTCTCTCAGACCTCCTCCTCCTCTCAGAATCGGGTTGACATCCTCTCGCACAAGACACTCGCGTGAAACACTCGCGAATAATACACTATAAACGCGCGCGGACTAATCATTTCTAAAAGTCTTTCGCGCGACACTGCGGCACTCCACGTTTACAAAACCCATGATAAGATTTCTATTTCAATCGATGGAATCAACACCGCACGTCGACGAGTACTTGCAAAACACACGATGTATGCCGAACAAGGGTTAAGCCCCAAACGAAAGAAGACGAAATCGATCGTATCGAGTCCGTCACCTCTGTTTTACGCAAAATCACGTTTAAAATTGACTCAGAGATACGCCCTAACTGCTAGTTCTAATGGGACACAAGTGGTGCTGTACCTCAAGCGAGTCCAAGAGACTGGTAGACGTGACAAGCTCCTCTAATAAGAGTAAAATTGGTACCATTGCCGATTGTCTAACAATCTAGACAATGCAAGAAATGGGATCCAACCCCTCGTCACGAAGCTAGTTTTTAAAAAAACTACCAGAGCTAGGCTCTGACCAAGTCAGATTAAACGTGATTTAGGCTGGTAGATAATGACAGAGAAATGAGCGCCCTGACCAGAGTTATACAACTCCTTTTTGGACGACCCACCAGGGCGGAATTCTATAACTCGTTATGCAACCGTTATGTGCTCATAACAACTGCATAACTCGAGTTATCGAATACAGGCCCAGAGAAGAATCCGAGTCGATCGATCGCTTCTTACCGCTAAGGACCGAACTGTTGGCCGACAGACAGAACGCGTCCTCATTTAGCCGACAGCAACAGTAGTTGCTAAACCGCGCGAACACGCACCACGAAGTGCGTGACATTACGCGGCCGGCATCACCTCGTGCCCGGAGCACTTGGCATGAGAGCGTTGCAGTGACCGTAGCCACCTAAGCAACGTTGCTTCTCCCAAAGAGAGTTCCGCTTTCCTGTCGAAACGTCTCAGATATAATTTCATCGCCGAAATAGAATTCCATCGAATGGGTTTTATTAAAAGTCCATAACTTTAGTCCGATAACTTTAACGGCACTCCCGAAGCAAACGCGCGACGCGACGAACCGGCTGCGGTTCGTTCACTTTTAATTAATTCGGCGGACGAGGGTACGTTCGCTTCCCCATCGTTGGATTTTTATACGAAGAGAACGATTTTGCTCAATATCTAAAAATTTATCTAGACGTATTATTTAGATAAATCTGAAAATTTTTAGATACTTGAGAGAGACCATTCTTTTTGTATATATCCTCCGGGTACTGAGCCCTCTCACCACGTCAAGGTGTACCCGTGGGAGGGAAAATATCATCTGAAAAATGTAATGTATCTATTATCTATATTACTGCAATTCTGTATGCAATTATTGGTTGACTTTTATAAATGAATATCAAACACACGCGCGGGCAATTCGTCATCATTGAGAAATAATTCAGAGTAGATAAAAGAGCTGAATATCTTATTACGATGTGTGTGTGTGTGTGTGTGTGTGTGTATGGACATATTTTGTATATGTAATTATAATATATTTATATATATGAATCATTTTTCCCGGGAACTTTATATTATATACAAAATCCGCGCAATGTACACAGTATTTTTAATAAGATATTGACGCCTTGCTGTTTTTTTTGTTATTTTTGAAAATTACTGAATTCCATTATTCACATCTTATTCTAAAAGTAAAAGAGTTATTTAGTATGCATTATTATAGATAACTACACTTCTAACTTATTTCTTATTTAATATTTTAAATAAGTTTCCGGAACCTATTTTATAATCTTTAGTTTAAACAAGTCGTATCAGTTTTTTACTTATTTCTACGATATTATATTTTTAATAAGTTTCTAGAACTTATTTTATATTTTTTATTTTAAACTATTCGTAACAGTTATTTTACCGAGCCATAATCGGCATTATACGTAAGTTTAAAGAATTTCTGAAACGCAGAATAATTTGCAGTAATAGTAGTGTCTTAAATTAATTTACTAACTGAAAAATTAATAATTTACAAGATAATTAGCTAAAGTACTTTTAACCAAAACTGTATTTGGCGCAAATTGTTTCACGATATTAAGAAAATTTGCATGTATCCTTGTATAAAAATATTAAGTCGGGGAAAATGTTTTTTCGTACTTTTAAAAATTTTTTGCAAAAGTTTTTTATTTGTTGCGAGCGAAATTTTCATTACAATTATATCATTCTGTAGAGCAAAGTTTAAGAATCTACTTTTTAAATTACGGTATGATGATTTTTATCGGAGTTATGAGCAATCAAAGTTAGAATGCTCCTTAATTCGCGAATAACTCAGTAACAAAACATCATAGGAATATTTTAAAATAATAATTTTGTAGGGAAAGCTTCAAGCTTTCACGACAGGTAGTCGAAAATTTTCGTAAAATTATTTTTTTCTTCACATGAGAGACCCCCAAAGTAAAAAGAAAATTTTTCATCTTTTTTAATTTGTAGTTTTTTAAATGTAAAAATTACCAAACTCATAAAAACTCAAAAAATATAGTAACCTTTCGAAAGTAGAAATTTCAACCTTTAAAACCCTTTTTTTAAATTTAAATTTCGTTCATTTTTGAAGATATTGTATATATAATTTTGAATTAAAAAATATGAAGAAACTTTTTCCCCGACCCAATATATAGAATATTTTATTAACCTTTATTTAAGTTTGAATCATTATAAAAAGAATAATGAAAATTGAGACATAATGTTGAAATATCCCACGCGAATAATTATTAATTACGTTTAAAAGAAGTAAAATAGAATTGAACAAGTGTTAGAAATGCCAAAAGCAATCCGCGAAATGTAGGGACGATATCTGTTTGTTAAAATCATGTAAAATACAAACAATTGAATATAAATTATGTAATGAAAACCACGCTAGTAGAAACCTCTTTTTACTTCTTGCCTTTTGACAGCACATTGTAATTAATACGAAATATTATAATAATAAAATAAACGTTCTTGTGGTTAAAAATCTCCTGAGATATTAAAAAATGTATCGTAATAATTATTAATATAAAATATGAGATATTTCTTAATGTAAAAGTCAAACTGATAAAATCATAAATCATTCTGAACCCTATCCGAACTTCTATCCGATATATTTTTAAAGCTCATATTTTTAAAAATTTGTCATGATTTTCACACTTGTTTGTTTCTCCTACCTCGTATAATTTACGCTATATCTTTGAAATATTCGTTTAATGCATTAGTTGTCGAAATATGCATTATACATATGACCATTCATAATGTCTCAAAGTATACTAGTATGTTTAATACAACAACGATTCATATCAAACGCATGCTTTGAAGACAGTAAATTTTCCGTCGTATATTAATTTAATTATATAATTATATAATTTTGGGTACTGTCCTCGAAACATTCATTTAATATATTTGTCCTTGAAGTATGCATCATATGTATAATACCAAATTGATTATAATATTATAATCTCAAAATACATGTTTAAAATATACGGATGACCTCAAATTTAAATGCATTTTGACAAGGCAAAAATGTCCTTCGTAAAAGTAAAAAGAATAATTTGAGTACTGTCCTCAGAGTATATATTTAATATATTAGTCCTCAAATTATGCGTTTTGCAATAAAAAGTCATATACGTTGGAAATTACAGCTTTATAGAATATATATAGCTCTATAATATATACTCATAAAAATGAATGCAGAGCATAGAAATCTGATAGAATTACTAAAAACTGTCGCTAAAACTGCTACAAGCAATCAGCAAGACAATTTTCGGCAAGTGACATGCTAGATATTAAAAAATTAATAGAAAATATGTAAAGGTCGGATCTATGTTTAAAAAAGATTGTAGAATATGGAACTCTATTAGAATTAACAAGAAATATCGCTAAAATTGTTATAAACAATCAGCAAGCGAAATTAACTCTAAAAAACATATTGTAAAATTATAAATTGTGTATATATGTGTGGACGCGAGCGCATAAAATTATAAGTCTTAATTATAAGTCTTAAATGGCCGTCCATTACTTCTTTTTTGTCTTGTATCATCATAATTTGTATTTCTCTATATTTCAATAAAGCCATCACCATTATCATTATTAGCATTTTTATTATTATTACGTCAACATGATGACAAGTAACGTCACCTTGTTTCTTGAAATATATAGAGTAATATATTTATTTAAAGATAGAGTAAATTTAATAAATATAACAAATGGTTTAATGCTTACGTAATTTTATGTCTTCTTCAGAAATACGTGATATAAAAGGTGTACTGAGATATAAACGTAATGCTTCCTTTATACATCTATCTAAATATAATATGACAGCTGTCGCAACAATTTGAAAATAAATTACTCTCTATTCGATTTATCGTTACTTATCAAACACCCTGTATACTTATTGAAGACAATAATGGATCAATTCAAGCGTAGCGTTTGGAGCGCAACGTTCAGAACATTTGGAAAAAGCAAGTGGATCACAGCTTTAATGATATTCCAGATAGCAAGATCATTATTTTAATGTCAATTTATTGGTAATATTTTGTCAAAAATGTCATTTTTATGATGAAATGACGACAATAAAAATAGAATGGATTTATCAACACCATATTTTTCGATTGTCGAATTATTTAAGCTCGTTATCGAGTATTAAGATCCGATGACAGAAGCACTAAGTATGCTTGATTTTTTACAAATGTAGTGCTCCCGTTTTACAAGAGTGCTATATAAAAATCCTTTAATATGAGTTTGAAATAAAATTTGAGTTTGGATAAAAATAACAGATATATGTATAGTTATTTATCTCTCCCTTTTTTCTTTTTTCTTACTTTCCCTCACTTTCCGTAAATGTACGAGACTATCGCAATTATATATCGAATGAAAGAAGCGATCAATCAAAAGACCGTTCTGCTTTGGCCAGACTTTTATTATAATGTTTATACAGAGCACGATAACAAAATCAGATAATCTATGGAAATCGAAGAATATGGTGTCGTATAATTCTACTACACTTGTCATCATACTGGTATCAATATGATACCAACGTTTTTGACATTTTATCGTAAAGAAAACCACAAAAACATAATCTTGCTATTTGGAACATTATCGATTGTAAAAATTAAATCTGTATGAAATGCAAGATTCTTATTTCAAAAATTCAAAGAATTCTATATTTGTATTACCAGTAATAATGTTAATTTGTATAGTGTTTAAACTATTTACACATAAAACTACATATAATATAACATTCAATATTTTTAGAAAATAATGTTATTCAACAAATTTAAATAATTATTACATAATATTTTATATTAGGCTATATAACTGTATATAACATTCCCGTTTTGCACACGGAGAAAATTTTATATTTAAAATTATTATAATGATGTAGAAGCTGCGGACTATCATGACAATTATAAGTTTAAATGTATATATAGCTATTTTTTTTTTAACAATAATGCAACGTAATTTTTACATTTTTTTCATTGTAAAAATTTTTTATTACAAAATCAAAAATTGTTGAATAAAAGTTAGTATTGTAAAGATAATACAAAATACATTTCTAGTAAATTTTGTTTGCGTATCATAGTAAAAATTAATTGTTTTCACATTAGAATATGGCTTAAGCATTGGCTTTTAACAAAAATTACTTTATTTATGTGATAAAAATTAGTATTACCCTAATAAAAGTTATGTTAGAATCATGTTGTGATGGTCCATCGAAAATGCAAGACAGTAAAATGTAATTTAAACTTGTATTAAAACTTGATATAAAATTTCTCCGTGTATTAGATAAATATTTAATATTAAAATTTTAGTAAGGCTTGTATAATTATTATTTGTAAATTATAATATATAAATATTATTACTTATATCATTTTACAATATACTTCTCAGAATCATATTAGTAGTACCTGATGGGACAATTATATAAATCAATATTTATGGAATTAATAAAGATCCCAATCTTTAGCCAAACGAAGTAATTTGATCCAGATAAATTTTTGCCTGAGAAGAACCGAAATCGTTACTCTTACTTATATATTATATACCGTTCAGTGTTAGACCACATAATTGCATCGGTAAACAATACTTTTATATATTTTTATATTATCTTGTATAATTAGTTACAATCTTGTATAATATAGTAATTTGCGGAACATAATTGCTAAATTTTAGGTCAACAATTTACTATGTTGGAAATTAAAGCAAGCTGAACTAAATGTAGATTTAATGAATGTCGTAAAAGGTAAACGTCGAAGAAATAGTAAAATATGTATATTACATATTGAGTGACGAGGAGTAACTCGTTACTCATGTAATAAAGTTATAATTAATCTTACTGTTTTCATGTTTATAATAATATATAACAAATTTGAGAAATATATACAGTAATTATAAAAGCAATTATTAAATCAGTTAGTAACTACACTGAAAAAAAATATATTCAATTTTAATAAATATTTAGTTGAATACTGCCAACTAAATATTTATTAAATATAAACATATATTTATTTGCTACAAGAAATATTAATTTGATTTAACAATCTTTTTTTTTACTGAACAAATATTTTTTATTATAAGTAAATGTTTAGTTGGCAGTATTGAACTCTAAATATTTCTTAAAATTGATTATATTTTTTTCTCAGTGTAGATATATAAAAGTGTAATTATAACTTAGTATTACGTAATTATAACTATATATATATTAAGTGTAACTTAGCCATAACTAACTAATTTAATAGTTACTGTTATAATTAAGGAGATGGGCGTAACAAAAACTAATTACAAAATTTTGATATTAATAAAAATTAAAATAACTTGCTTTACTTTTTTATTATACACAAATGGGCACATATTAAATGAATTTATGTAATGCCTTTAAAAAGTTACATGTTACAATA
>NW_017305988.1:121414-122528 GCF_001594115.1 Trachymyrmex septentrionalis | reverse complement strand
TATATATATATATATATATATGCATTACGTTTAGCAAAATAAAATGTTCAATGGACAATCAGTTAAAGTGATGCGTATATACATCTAGATATATAATAATTAATAAAATTATCATATATCTGTTACCTCAATAAAAACTTTAATTTATCACTCACCAATCGGATGTGCAACAATGGAGTTATGTCTGCAATGTCACTACGATAATTCTGTAACAAAAAGAATATGAAATCTCAATTAAATAGGCTATAGAGAGCAATAAAAAAGAGGAATATTTCTTTTATTACCGACAAACAGTTACAAAGTTACATTCAATTTTTTATCGTATCACGAAAAATGCAGGAAAATGAAAAATTAATTAAATTATTAATTGCCAAACTATATTAATTGTGAAAATAGGAATCGCATAAATTGAGAGTATTAACATAGCTTGTTTATGGCTCGCGTGATACCGTTCGAAGAATAATCGAAAGTTATATTCAAGAGAGACAAAAATGTTACATTTAACAAAAATAATTGTCGTCCATAATTATCGCGAAATAATAATCAATTTTGTTTTTTCCATCGCGTTTTGATTTCATATGGATAAACCGTATGAAATGTGTGTTCCGTGATATATGATTATCTCGATTTTTTAATAAATAATTAATCGTGTGAGCGTAGTAATCTGTGAGTATTCGCGTAATGTATTGTTTCATATTATCATTTGTCGCAATTACGTTTCAAAAAGAAATATGAAGAAGAACGGCACGCGCGCTGCTACCTGTCTGTACGATTCTCGGTAATGAAATGATCACTGCGCGATAATTTCGTGTGACGCGCCACTCGCCCGCCCTTTCGCACCAAAACAATGTCAAAGGTCGCGCGCCGATCATCTAAATGTCGAAATATCACCGAATATCACAAAATCAGTTAATTAATAATCTAGTCGGTATATTTTTAAGATTTTTCGATGAGTACGCTTTATTGCAATACACATATTTTATATACAATTACATATAATTATATACATATATATAAATATATCCATATATGTAACATTTTTTCCCGGAAATGCTATATTTATATTCATTAATATTATACTCATTAGACTATTATACAAATCAATATTTATGGA
>NW_017305988.1:120048-120837 GCF_001594115.1 Trachymyrmex septentrionalis | reverse complement strand
AATATTTTTAAAAATTTAAGCAAAAAATTGTGAAATTAAAAAAATATTTACTAAACATAAAGTTATCTTAAAAAATTATACAATATGTTATAGTAACCATATAATTTTTTAAATATATAAATATATTTACTATTTAAATATATAAATATATACTTATATATTTATTAAATTTAAATATATAAATATATTTAATATATTTTTATAAGAATCGAATTTAAAAAAGATGTTTACACTCATCTTTATTTAAAGAATGTATAATTTATTGTTAATTTTTATTTAATTCTAAATCGTCAGAGAGCAATAAAAATTGAGGTGTAATGTTAGGACGTGAACTTGAGGTAACAATTATGTAAAAAAAAATTTTTTATCTTTTGCCCTTCGTCAGTACATTGATAAAAAATATTTGAAATTAATACCAAATCAATTCTTCTGTGTACGGCAATACAATTACGGTATCACATTAAACATTGAGTCGCGCCACTAAAACTAAACTACAGAGTTCTGAGAAAATCGGTATAAGAAATTATTTCATTTTAATTCCGCGACGAAATACTAATTGGAGTTTGTTTTATTTTATATAATATAAGTCAAATATTGATTTATATATTGATACACGGGGCTCGGTCGTATTTAAAATATTGTATATTTTTAATAAAAAAGATAATAGAGTTACTTTTGAGCAATCTTACTACTTGATTCATCAATTAGCGTTCGTAGATATATCATCCGTCGTGGATTAATGCGACATCCGCAGCGATTCGTAGCACGTCAATTTCCCTGTAAAATCGT
>NW_017305988.1:85169-119948 GCF_001594115.1 Trachymyrmex septentrionalis | reverse complement strand
AGATATATCATCCGTCGTGGATTAATGCGACATCCGGAGCGATTCGTAGCACGTCAATTTCCCTGTAAAATCGTCGAGCGAATGCCGAAGTGGTAGCTAACAACCGCGTCGCCCGGCAATTTCCCCCACTCCTCGCTGTTCGCGCGGGAAAACCGAGCGGGAGCGTGCCTCCCCTTCCTCTCGCCGTTCACTTCACGCCGTTTGACTACCCAACTATTGCGTTAAAAAATATTCACATATTTATTTAATTATTCATATTTTACATAATTTTAACAAATGGGTATTGTACATTTCGCGCTTTGGCATCACTAGTTTAATCCTTTAAACGTTATTGGTAACTATTCGCGTCTGAAATATTTTTGATGTTCCAACGGTACATTATGTCTCAATTTTCATTATACTTTTAAATGATTTATACTTAACAAAAGTTGATAATATTTTATACATCTTTTATATAAAGATACGTGCAATTTTTCTTAATAATTTGCGAAACAATTTACCCTCAGCTTTGATTAAAAGTATTAAATATCTTATTAATCATACGAGTAATTTAATTTTTCAGCTAAAAAATTAATTTATGACACTACTATTGCTGCAATAAATTATTCTCTCTTTCAAAAATTCTTTAAACTCTTACGTATAATGCCGATCATGGTTCGATAAAATAACTGTTACGACTTACTTAAAATAAAAAATATAATATAAGTTTCAGAAGTTTATTTAAAGTAGAAAATCGTAGGAATCGATAAAAAACTGATATTTATTTAAAATAAAAAATAAAAAATTTTAAACATATTTGGAAAACTTAATTATTTAAAACACTAAATAAGAAATAAGTCAGAAGTGTAGTTATTTAAAATAGTAAATACAAAATAATTTTTTTATGTTTTTTATTTAAAATATATAACTTTATTTAACCCTTAATACACTCTTTAGTTTTGGATACCCTTACTATACATATTGGATCATTCGTGTTCTGGATTAATTTTCATCACTTTTACAAGTGTATAAAAATTATTAAACGATTTTTACGTATATTTTCATCTTTAGAAAGTATATGTAAAGTTGTATTTATAACATTGTATATACTTCTTATGATAATAAATCAGGTGTTCCTGAAAGTAAATCGTTAAAATCGCTGAAATAAATCTATCAAATTAATAAAAATTTCAACGATTTTGGCGATTTATTTCCAACAGGAGCACTGAAAAAAAAATAGATATTGCTGTGTAGTTTACATCCACTTCTTCAGAGAGCAGTAGTGCGCGGGGGGCATTTTTGTGGTTACTCTAAAGTAAGTGCTTGGGCTTCCAGGATAAGTTGTCATTAGGTATCGTTAAATTAATTATCGTCGAAATTAATTAAATCTCAATGGCTCAAATGCAGCAACTGCCAAATTGTATCTTTTGTAAAATTATTAGAAACGAGGAATCTGGTGAAAAAATTTACGAGGTACTAGACTAACCTCCAAATTATTTGTATTTGACAGATAAAATTTGTACATATGCATCTAAATGTATCTAATATATGTATAAATGTGCAAGTGTATATAACGTGCATAAATTTTTTAAACATATATTTTTTGACTAGGATGAGGATGTCACATGCATTAAAGACATTAATCCAGTGTCTACACATCATTATTTGATAATACCGAATAAACATATACGCAATGCAAAAACACTTCAACCTGAAGATTCTGAACTTTGTAAGTATCACAGATTTATCTCTCTTAATGTATTCTTGCTATGCTGGAAATTGTATGGCCTGCTGGCTATGCTGCTAATTGGTCTGTTAGATTTTCCTGTTATAGGCCAAGTATTATTTTTTTTTTGCATGATTTTGTGCTGGCTCATTATGAAAGTCAATCAATGTGCAGTTTTAGGTCATATGATCAAAATATTCTCTTTGTAATTAAGGGCCAGCACTTTATACTTTTACGACAATATACCATAGTAGCAACTACTCTATGGCTAATGTTTTTTGTCAATTCTTATATTTGAGATTATTTTAAGTACACTTTTAACTCTTTAAGTGCACTATGGATCTTTCAAGGAACAATGAAAGTTTCTCTCTGTATTTTGTTACGTAAAAAAAAACATTTAGAATATAAAATAGAGATGTAAAACAATAAAAAAAGTTTTTTTACAACTGTTTTAGTAGAAGAAAATTGATACTGACATCAAAGAGAGACCCACAGTGCAGACGGCGATAGTGAAAAACAATGATGCACACAGAACTAAGCTGTCATAAGCTAATCAGAGGGCTATATATTAGCATCTTATAACATTACTTAAGATGGTCTTAAAATAAGAATTAACAAATTATGAATACCATTCTATGTTTGTTTATTTGGATAAATATCTTCTGTCATACAAAATAGCTGCTCAGTTAGCATGAAAACTCGCACCGTCTAAAGTCATTCAAATTAGCAACACGGCCAATAGCACTACCAATGTCGCTGCCAACATGACAGTAAGCACACAATTCCAGCTAGTAATCTTGAAGCTAGTAATTAATTTAAAAAAGATTCTTGTGCTGCAAGCTTTATTCCTGTTCTAATATATGTTTTTTCCAATTTGGCAATTGATTATTGATCTTTCTGTTATTCTTTGATTACATCTGAATTTCAGTCAACAAGATTGTTGCTACAGTAGACATTATCTCCGAAAAGATGAATCTTGATCCTGCATCCACGCGAACAGGGTTTCATTGGCCACCATTTAATACCGTTCATCATTTACATTTACATGTTATTTCGCCAATAGAGAAAATGAGTGGCATAAGAAAGCTGATGTTTCCCAATCCCAATAACTATTGGTTTGTGAGCGTAAGTATAAAAATTATAAAGCTTATTAGATAAATACTGTGAAAGATAAATTTTTGTAATACGTATTACTATTCTTTTTTTGCAGACAGACTATGTGAAATCTCGCTTAGAAAATAGTAAAAATAGAACATTATAGTTTTACTTTGTTATTTGCCTTCTTGGTGAATTAGATATTAAAATTTTGTGCAATTTATCACGGAACGTTGGATGGTGATTGCGGGTAAAAATATTTATTATATATTAAATATAACAATTATTATTATATGTTTATTGAGGATTAAGAGAGATAATATTACAGTTTCGTATTACATTAAATCATATATATCTTATATACATGTATCTTGCATAATGTATGTATATATATATATATATTTTTTTTTTTTATTGTTGCATTTAATTGGTTAATCTTAATATATGTGTATATATTTTATTATACTTAAAAATGCATAAGCAGTATTATATAAATTTTTATAAAACAAATTATTGATACATATAAATTTTTCGTAAAAACGTTTAATCATGTTTTTCCTCAACTTCTTTTTCTTCAGTAATCTTGTTTCTCCAATAATTACCCTCTGGATAAGCATACTCTATGATGCTCTCTTTCTTAAGTTTAGTCGAGTATCCGGGACTCGTAGGTGGCATGTAACATGCGTTTTTAATTTGAACAGGATTCTCAAAGTGTTCGTGCTGTTGATCCACAAATTCAATCACTCGATTTTCAGTGGTCTGACTTAAGCAAATATAGTCCCACATTTGGAGATGCTGAACCATCTCGCACAAACCTATTCCACCAGCATGCGGACAAACTGGTGCTGTAAATAAAAATTTCCATCTTACATTCTGTTTTCCTTTAACGAGTAAAAATCAATTATAGATTCGTTAAGAATTAGTTCCTTGAAATGTTGAAGAAATAAAGATTGAGATCTGAAACTTATCTACTCTCTCTAATCTTAACCAAGTCTAAAGATTTAATTTATTGGTTATAATATACTTACTTTTAGTTATGTATGCCATCAAATAAACAGCCAGGATCTCGTTAATCCCACCAATCCTTGCCGAATCAACCTGACAATAACTGATTGCGTGGTATCTCAGAAACTGCTTGAACATAACGCGATTTGCACACATTTCGCCAGTTGCCACTCCAATACCATACGGCTTTAACTTCTTCAGTATCTCAGCATGTCCATTAACATCGTCGGGAGACGTCGGCTCCTCTATCCAAGTAGGTTTAAATTGTGCCAGTTTCTGCATCCACTCGATCGCTTCGTTCACATCCCACACCTGATTCGCGTCCAGCATCAATTTGTTTTTGTAGCCGATCGCTTTGCGTATCACTTCGCATCTTCTAATATCATCTTGCAGATTATTGCCTACTTTAATCTTAAATGCTGTATAACCAAGGTCGAGAAATTTTTTACAAAGATCCTCAAGCTGCTGATCACTATAGCCCAGCCATCCGACCTGAGTGGTGTATGCGGGATATCCATTCTTCAACAATTTCTCTTCTTGCTTCTGCTTATGTTCCATTTTCTCCTCGAGTATTATTCTCGCGTTATGCTCATCTACTATGTCTCTACTGTATAGAAATATACGAGTATACACAGAATTTATCATGAGAGTAAATGTCACTCTATACTTCGGTTTACAGAAAATTTTGGCTTACATGTATCTGAAATCTATAACAGATATGAGCTCCTTGGGTGTCATGTCCGAAAGAAGTTTCCAGATAGGTTTTTTCTCAATACGGGCCCATAAATCCCATAGTGCATTTATAATAGCCGCTGTAGCTAGATGTATCACGCCTTTCTCCGGGCCGATCTAAAATATCTCGATTATATCTCGATAATCTTCATATTTTAATTACTGTGTTTTTATTATACATTACCCATCTCAATTGCGAGTCACTCGTTAAACGTCTCCAAAATTTCGCAAAATCATTGTAAATCCATTCTAATTTTCGAAGTTTTACAATCGTGGCTAGAGACTTACATGCTTGCATAACTGTCGAAATTATTGTTTAAGTAAAAGCGTATGTATTTAAAATATTATTAATGTACACACACACACACACACACACACACACACACACACATCTCAATATATGTATATTGTAATACCGATTTCAGTTCCTCTTCCCAAGGTGAACGTAAGACCATATCCTTCGTGCCCGGTATTTGTTTTAATCGTTACGTACACGCAAGAATAATCAGGATCGGTATGCTGTTGTTATAAATAAAGACTAAGTATTGATATAATTGAAATTAAATATAATTGGACAATAAATAAAGATCGAAAATTATTAATTAATTTAACGTGCAATCGAAAACATTATTCTAAGTAAATGATTATTAATATATTGCTTATTATTATTAATGTTATTATTTACTATTAATGAAAATTAATATTTATTTTATTAATTTACGTAATAACGATTATTTATAACGACTATTAGCGTAAATTAATATGCGTGAGTAATGCTTAGCGTATTAATATGGATATATTTACGAATATTCTCTTTCTGATTTATCAAAATAATGAACTAATAGCGAACATATCAAATTTTTTAATAATGCGTACCATTGCGTCACTTCCATCTCGATTTAACGATGTCGGAAATCTTATATCCTGTACATCGACAGCGATGATTTTGGCGTTTAACATTTTTCTAAATGTACTGAGTACTTTTAAAACGACAGTATGACAACACGAAACTGACTGAACAATATTCGAAGTTATGTCCTAAAGAAGCGATATAAACATATCGCTTGCCTCTTATCATCTTACGTAAATATTTGTGTCGTTAAATCACGACGTAAGTTAAATCACGAGATATTACATATCAATATCTGAAGACGATAATGAAAAAAGTTATTTTCCACATAAAGTGGAAAAATCTAGCTTACACTTTGTTGCAGTTGTTGCAAATAATGACATGCAGATAATTAATTGGACATACAATATTTAAACGTTAATATTGTAATATCATTCTTTTGAGAGTTCCACAAATATTTTCATCTGGCGCGAGAGAGAAAGAGATTTGCAGGTTATTTCTGTGTGTCTTATTGACACATCGTTAAATACTAACATTTCGTGAACATTGCAGACATTATAATTATTAACATTTAAATTTAACAATAGACAAGCAGAACACAAATCATCATAACGTCAAAATGACTTCAAATGATTACTAAAAGTCAATCAATTATGATTCATTTAATGTCATTTAAATTAATATTTGGATCAAGCAGAAAACAAATTAACGATTTTTGAATAACTAGAAAATATTAGTAAAAAGATGTCAAAAAATTATTGAAATTATAAATTCCAGAATGTTATACTACTTTTCTTTATCACGTTCCGTAATTATTATACATATATGTACGTCGGTTCATTTTTATAGTTTCGATCAAGGCTGTTATCTTGCACGTTTACATTGCTCAAAACATTTCAGAAGAAAAATATTTGTCCGTTTCAATATAGATTAATGTTAATCTCAGTTTATCTATACTTTTTATCTTTTTTTAATTTTTAAATCTAAAAAAAGATAAAAAATTGATTGAACTAATATTAAAAAATTAAACTACATTGATAGAAACAGGCATTAGTGTAGAATTTATCCTATATATTTTGATATTAAAAGAAAATCTAAAAATGGCTTATTTTTTACATAATTACAACTTAACGATCGGTAAAACTAAAACAATTTACAAGTGTAATTATGATTCAATATTTGTTTGAAAGTTCGCGAAAACTTTTTTCACTAGCTGATTGATGTGTAATATGAGAAATGATAGTTGGAAATTGTTCCCGGTACTTAACGTAATTTTCAAACCGCACGAAAACGACACATAATGTGCGATAATATCTGTGGATATATGATCGTTGATTAGTCAGAAATCATTGTTAATATCTGTTTCTTTTTAACGGATGTTTAACACGAAGGAGGGTAACGCGATTCAATCTCACTATCATATATTTCATTTCGCAATGTACAAGTTTAAATTAAGATCTTGAATAAATGAGTACTGTGTAAAAAAAAATAAAAATCTATTTCGTACAATTGTACGATAAATAATTAACGATGAATTCAAAGCGAGAAATTATTTATCGTCGAAATTAAAACAAATATGAGACTAGAGAGAAGCATAACGAAATTGTCGATATTTTAATTCTAAAATCTTATTAAAGATAACATAACGAATTGCGGAATTTTTTAAAAAGCGTGACTATTGCTGCTTAAAGATTAAAGAAAGAAATGAGGATACTGTGATTTTCTCAAGAGTGCGAACACACTGAAGAGCGGTTATTATAAACGGGGATTATCGACTTCGAGAATGTAGAAATGGGCGCAAAGAGTGTCACTGCCAGATGATGTGCGACAGCATTATTACAAATTATATAGAGATATATGTGACGATATGACTTTTTTATCGGTAAAAATCATCGATTAGACTGATGAATTATTCATCGTCGTTAAACTCCTCGCATGATGCATAAAAGTAGACAAGAAGTGCGTTCCGAATTGCGCATGAAATGCATGGACTGCACTACTGTTGCGCAGCGCTTTGAAATCGTTCAATTTTGTCAATGTGCGCATGAAAGGCTTTATACAGGGTCTATAGAAGTCGTAGCGGTCGTAAGGTCTTAAGTCGTAGAAAATTAACTAATCACAGTCGAATATGAGAAGAATAATCGATTATGCATGATTGATCAATTTCCTAAGACTTAATACCCTACGATAGATACGATTTCTATTGTAGACTCCATGTTATACGGGAACATTTGCTTCATATAAAAGCTGTGCAATCTGTACTTAAAAATAGTAATCCACAGATTAATAATTTACATGGAGAAATAACGTAGAATTTTAAAAATTGGACTCGTTTCCACCAATGTAGATTAACTTTAATCTCGGTTCAACTTACTCTTCGTCTTTTTCTAGTTCTAAAAATTAGAAAAAGACGAAGAGTAAGTTGAACCGAGATTAAAGTTAATCTACGTTGGTGGAAATGGGCATTAGATGTCTAATTAAAACGTAATTGTAATACGAAAATTTATTTGTATGTGTGTGGCGTGCGTGAGTGAGATATTGATGTAGTGATATGTCAATGACACGTAAATCGTCTATGTGTAAGTGCTATATTTTCAATATAGCTAATCGTCTTTAAGATACTCTTAAAGACATTTTTTTAAAAAGACGTCTAAAAGACCTTTAAAACTTATGTCTCGATTTCGGACTTTTTGTTATCTGGCGTTAATTTTCAGCTCGATATGCATATAACGATCAATGCAAACGCGTGCACATCCCGTAAAAGAAATGTGACGCTGAGCAGAAAAAGATATCGTCTTGATAAATCTCGACAATTTGATGTATTATTTATTTTATCTGTAAAGCGGATATTTTGAACAATTTTAATAACAAAAATAATTTTTAATAAGCATGTAAAGGAATGCTTAAAGTAAAATATAGCTTTAGAAAGCTTCTATTATTTTCTTTCGTGAGAAAGATGTCTTAATTTTTATTTTAGTTCAGTGTTAGCACATCATAAATTTAACTCATAATAGAATAATTTTAATTTAGAGACACGATAATGTGTCTCGGCGATGAGTCAAGCGCAGCGACATAATCGTATACGCCATTTACATTGTAATCATATTATCATCAAATCTAAATAAAATACAAAAATATTAATATCTATTTAAATATATTACGAGTAAAAGGACGCAACGTGTATCAAGATCAAAATTATCGGAGCGGAGTCCCCCTAATTTAAACTTTTACCGGAAAAACTTTAAATAATAATCAACTGTGACAAATTTACAAGCACACACAAACACGCATACATACACGCATAAAAAAAAATTTTTACTTATACAGAAAGAAAGATGATGAAGAAATTCTCTCGTTAAAAAGATCTCTTGATATTTAGTGAATTAAATTGTGATTAAGTTTTATCTCAATTATTATATTTCTTGACAAATAGCTTTCTGGAAGAAAATACTCTTGATTGAAATTTCTTTCTCGATCGATAATGAATTTTCTCTATAATCATTATCATGATGCTTATAATAAAACCTCCGCAGAGAATTGCCAAAATTGGGACGATGTTAAACAAATAAACTGGCTTGTAAATCTTGTTTTCAGCCAACTGTGGCGAATATGTTTCCCTCAGACGCATTATCATACCATTGTCCAAAAATTTCTGCAAACTAATATACGCGATATTTTTATAATCTAAAGGAAAGATTATAAATACAAAAAGGAAGTTTTTCGCGATATATATACCCACTGATAATTTATCACGCCTGTGTACGGATTATTCTTGGAGAGGACCATTGCTAAATTGTCTATTCTCTCGGTAGTAATACTCGACAACTTACAGGGTATCTCCTTTTCTACGCTTTTCTTTCGAGCACTCAGCACCATAAAGGCAATATTTTTCTCATTACATACCTGAACAAGCAGCAGATAATTGATTCAATAAAAAACTTTTCAAGCACGAATACGCTTAAATAATTATATTAATTAGAAGAAGAAAGTAATTTCATAGAAATAAAAGATAATAAACATATAAAAATATATTATTAAAATTGATTCGTATTACATTCGTCTTGATGTCTCACGAAAAAATATAGATTATCGGTCGTACTTGCATGAAGCCTTCTTCTAGATTTCTCGGCAATTCCGATTCGTCCTTCATTAATTTCATCAGCTTTACATAGAAAAGTTTTGCCTCGTGCTGCGCCTGAAACTGTGACGAAAACATCTTGTAATATATTAATCATTTATTGCTCCATATATTAACATAATGAAACCACGGTAGATATTATGTGACCGTACTCAGATACCCAAGTCCGCAGAATTTGAACAGTCTATTATATGATTTCTGATGCTAGAAAAGCAACAAATTTCAAACAGAAACTGCTCCGTAAAAATGCAAAATGTTAGCAGAATGTCGGCAGATTGGCACAACAGATTTAAAGAGAAAATTAGCAGACTGACCTCAATTAATGTCGCATTCTGATTCCGTTCTGACGGTAGCACATGAGATAACATTCTATGTCAACAGATTTGCAGTAGAAATCAAGCAGAATCTGTTGACTCTGATAGGTTGACAGCAGAAACTAAGCAGGAATTGCGCAACACTATTTGATTTGATTGACGACAGATTGACGGTAGAAATCGGATAGATCTTGCTGTTTTGTAGGTATTAAAATTGTAATGTTATTACTTTGAAAAATGTCTTAAAATGATGATGAATTTTATTACATTTTTTTCTATTTTGAAGAAATAATTTTAAATAATTTTATTGAGAAATGAAATATAATTTACGTGTTATTAAAGCTTAAATATACAAATAAATACATATACAACATGTTTTATTATATATGCTATTAACAGAACAGAATCTGCTCGATTTCAGCTACTAATTTGCTGTCAAATTCTCTCAGCAGATTCTAAGATTCTGCTTGGTTTCTGCTGCCAATCTGCTGGCATAGAATGTCAACAAGCATTCTGTTTGATTTTTGCTATCAATCTGTTGATATAGAATGTTTAACAGATACTATTGATATAAGAACAGGAGCAGAATGCGACATTAATTGGGGTCAATCTGCTAACATCTTCTGATCAAATCTGTTATCAATCTATCGACATTTTGCTAACATTTTGGTATCTGGGTAATTTCATATTACCGAATGCAATAGTCTGACATAATTTCAATCGCTCAAAACGTGTACTGAGCCACTTAAAAGTGAATGTCGGATCGCAATTCTTTGATCACTGAGTAGTAGAACTTACGGTAACTACTTCGTAGTCAGCAGTACCACGTAGCATGATTAATTTATAGGTACCATCGTTGATAAATTCTTCTAGCGTTTGAAAAGGCAGAACGCGAGTACACACCGTCAGAAAGCAAATTAACGCTGCTGAATAGTGAGCCATTATTAGCATCGCCGTCAAAAATATCGTAATATACGCGACGCGCAGCGATAAATTTTTCGGAAACTCTAGAGGAAAAAGTTTAATTAAAACTCCAATCAACTTTCAAAAAAGGAGAAAATAGAGTCCAACATCAAATTTAACTTTTAACTTAATTAAAATTTAATTTATCTTATCCTCTTTCAGGAAAACGAAATCATATATTTTATGAATATTTTATACAATCAAATATTTAATTTAGTTACTTTGAAAGTTGTTGTAAATTTTATATTAATACCTATAAGCGCTTGCTGGCAAAAGATACCCCAAATGCAGATGAAATTCTCAGAGATCAGATCCATGGCGCTCCGTGATTGATCACGGTACGATTTCATAAAGAATAAGAGTAACGGCACGGTCGCTATCAGTATGATAATTGTAGCCCACGTACGCAAATTGAAAGTCTGTCGTGATTGTACAAGTTTAAAAAAATTAGTTATTTTAAAATAACTAATTCAAATCAAATTTGATTTAAAAAGTTGTTTCGACACATTGATGAAAATTGACAAAATCATACCAAGATATTTTATGTTATAAGTACTTCTCATTTTATACTAATTTGCACGCAAATTAGTATTGGAAATTGTAGCTTGATATTTAAAATAGCAAGATAAGATATTACTTTATATTGTATATGTAACCTTTTGCCAAGAACAAATTAATTTATTTGTCTTTTTTACAACATGGTGAAAGTTATAAAGATGCGCGAACTATTTGAATACGAATTGAATCGAATCGAATTAAATAACATTCAATTCGATTCGAATTTGAATCACTATGATTCGTATACGAACTATTCAAAACTTTTAAATTTGTGGCCGATATATTCACATAATCGATTCTTATTTTAAAACT
Source organism: Trachymyrmex septentrionalis (assembly GCF_001594115.1). Classification (NCBI taxonomy): domain Eukaryota; kingdom Metazoa; phylum Arthropoda; class Insecta; order Hymenoptera; family Formicidae; genus Trachymyrmex; species Trachymyrmex septentrionalis. The sequence continues at coordinate 108,276 of NW_017305988.1, read as the reverse complement.
ATATTTAAAACTCAAGTAACTCAAGTCTTAAGATGCTAATGCGGCTCGATCTCTTATTAATTTAAGATAACATCTTAAGACTGAACTTAAGACATTCTCATACATATAAGAATCAATCATAAATATCGATGTTTAAATATAAGAATATCAAATATATACGTACATGATTGATAATCTTATTTTATATTTACATACATATACATATACATACACTATAGGTGGTGGCCAATTATATTATAAATATAAAAAATTATAATATAAATATTCTGATGAATATTTGCTTACTTTTGCAATTTTCACCTCATTTTAATTAACTTTTAAACTCGATTCGGTTCGATTTATATTTGAAAAACATTGGATTCAGTTCGATTCGGAATCAAAAAATCTGGATTCGCACATCCCTATGTAAAGAGTAATTTAAACAATGGTCTTGTATCTATTAGTATACGAAATTTCTATATTTATATTCATCGCATATTTTTATTTATCATTGTTTATATAGTAATAAGAAAAAAATTAAAATACGATTTAAATGACCAATAAGTATACCGCGATATGTCTTAAGCAACTCTCATCTATTATTTTCGAAGCAACAATAACAAGATAAAGCTAAATCCATTATTTGAACGTTAATCAATCCTATATATTACCTGAAAATAGCCGATCCATTTGACGCCACATATTCCCGGTTCCTTGATATACAGATTGATTCTAGATACGATTAAAGGCAGTGTGAAATCGACATAACGCTTTCGAAGACTCGTCAATGACATGTCGGCGACAGCGAAATCCGCTCGACCCGATACAATCTTGCCCATCACTCCAGACCAGATGAGAGTTTGTCGATTCTGTACACCGTGTTCGTTTATTTGCGAGACAATCTTCACGGTGAAGTTGAGAGAACTCGTGAGCTCCTCCAACACTTTTCCGTACATAGTAGCCACCTGATTCCCATCAATCGTCGAAAATAAACTCTGCATTCGTTTAATACCGATTAATTGAACAGAAAATGTTTCACAATTATTTCTATAAAGGTAAGAATTGTAGAATTATGTTAATATCGTTAATTAATATCGTCAAAATTTTCTTAATGGTATTGGCTGATATTAACTATTTTTGGATGATTATGTTACTATTATTTGACTAATACTTTTAGCTGATATTATATAGACAAAACATTCTTAAGTATAACGACAAACGCAAGATATCTCTTTCTTTATCGCATATATTTCTTTTCTTCTTTATAGAGAATTAAATAAACGTAATGAATCCTTTGTTATGTCTACCAAGCTGTGCTACTAGGATATTAACATACATATAGAAAAAAGCACATTGAATTTTATCGAGCACCTTGGCCGCGACCGCTCGTAGGACAACTCCTTCCATGTCTTTCCTCCGTTCGTAGAGAGACAGATTCGTCAGAGGAATGAATCCTTTATCGTCTCTCCATTCCGCCAGGTCGAAGATTTTGATGACATCGCCCTTGACGGAATACCATTCCCGCAAGATCGTCTCGTTGTTACACAATACTAACATCTGCGTGTCGAACGTTAGATTAAAGGGATTACCGATCGGTTCACGGCAGTGGTCATAGGTGCTGTTGTCGGAGGTGTAGAGAAACAGAATGAACCACACCGGAAAAGACATGGGATAGGCCTTAACGGCATCCGCAAACTCCAGGTACGCCTCAAAGTCGGGTACAATGACGACGGTAATAGGCTGAGTTACTTGATGGTAGTATTTAAGCGCGGTTCTCCATAACTTTTTAAAGTGTACGTCCGCAGTCATTATGTATCGTCGGCTCAGCAAGCGAGTGCTCGTATGTATCAAATGCGTGATTCGCAAATCTATAGCGAGAATTTTGTAAAATCAGCTCAACAAGCTTAGATGTATTTAAGAAACTCAAATTCTTAAAAAAAAAAAAAATCCTAATTATTTAAACGAAGTAGAAATGCTTTGGTGACTTCGTCTTCCTCTATTACTTTTATCTGCAGACTGCACAATTTTATAAATTTATGCCATTTATGGCATAGAAAGAAAAGATAAAAAAATCTTTTAGAGTCGTGCAAGAATAACTGCACTATTAATCGCGATGATCGACGTTGCAACGATTATTGACTAAACATTTGTTCAGTTAAAATAACGTTTACTGTCAAGATGACTGACGCCATCAAAAGTTTCTTAAATGCTTATGAAAAAATAAATGCTTAATGTCAAATTTTAAATAATATAAATGGATAGATAACAATAAAAAAATACATGTTATTTAACATAGTATCCATTAGGATACACTATAGTCTTACATTTAATCATATGCGATATTTTTTATTATATATTTATAATAACAATAATAATTCTGTAGCGTAATTCTATTGTCTTGGACAAAATTCGCTAAGGCAACACATGTTACCATTCATAAATAATGCTGTAGTAACAGCATACAATCTAATTATAAATAATCTTATTAATTCACACAGTGTCACATACATAACACCATACACATGCAGACAGTTACAATTCCAGACAGCACAAATATTTATAATAAATATTCATATATATTTATTTCTATTTACTTTTTGAAAATAATATCTAATATTTTATACATAAAAATTTTATACTTAATTTTCAATAATATAGGTTTAGCTTTGTATGTCTTGGGCATAAATTCTGTCGGCTGAAAATGCCATATCTCTCAAATAGAATATACAAGATATCAAGCTGAGCAAAGAATATAAAAGCTAAGCACTTGTATTTTGCTATACTTCATTTTTTACTGTCTATCTACATTTATGTATCACCCAATAACCATTAAGCCTTTTGCAATTCCTACAGTGCAATCATTTTATGTGAGTTATGATATATGATTGCGCTATTTACTACATTAACAAATCGATTCAACTGACAGTAATTTTATTAATACAAACAGTAAAAAACTGAAATCATAACAAAGTACTAATGTAATATAAAAGCATATAACAGAGTGGTTGCGTGCACATTACCCCACTTCTATTTTTTTCTGGCTCCTGTGGCATAAATCCTCGCGCGGCGTAAATATTTATACATTTATATATTTAATAATTTATATATTAGGCGGCGAATTACCTTAAATTTTGTGTGCAGTCTGGGATTAATGAAACATATAATTATTTTATTAATACAAGAGTATGGCATGATACACATATACTGAATTAACAAGATTATCTTCAATTTATTTTCATTTAAACTATATAATGCTGTTAATTAGGAATGGGCAATATGCATATCGATACACTCAAAATCGTTTGGAAATTGTCCTTCAAGTGAAAAAGAAAAGATTTTTTTTAATAAAAAAAATCAGTTTAAAAATAGTCTTAAAAATAATTTTTAAACGATAACTTACAAAATTTCCGAGAAGAAATTGTCTTTGAGGCTATTTCAAACGAATCTTTGTGTAAAAAAAACGTTCCTTTTTCATCTGAAAGACAATTTCCAAACAATTTTTGGTGTATTGATACGCGCCCATCTCTATATATTCTAGTAATAATAATACTATCGCTTTTGAAAGATACTTTAATATAAACTGACCCCCATAATCTCCATACATGTCTCCAGGATGAACAAAAATAACGGATGCTGCGGAGTAAAATTTTCGGACATCCAATATCAAATCGACGAAGACGTCCGCATTGAGACGAATCCCTGTTGAAATTCCGAGAAGAACGAAAAGTAGCATCGACGAACAGAGCGGTAATCTCATTTTGTTGCCGTTAGAGAATCGGTTGAGAATTTACCACGCGATAGATCGGAAAGACTATAACTAAACGACTAAAATTTCCGCCAAGCAGAACAAACGTGTCTCCCTGTCAAGTAACGCGGGGAGTAAATGCAGGGACGTAGGTGCATATAAAATACTTCAAATGATATAGATTTACGTCATGGAAAGAACATTTATAGAAGTATGAAAAAATTTAGCTAGATACACAGATCTGAAACTAATATTGTTGTTTCTATTAAAATAATTAAGAAGCGATCAAACTTGTTAGAATGATCATAAATTTTTTTTGCAGCATTGCTCATACTTGAATTCCCATATAATTATTTTGATATAATCCAACAAAATTATTTTCAGATCTATATCTACTTAAAGTTTTAGATACTTCAACAAAGTCATTCTTTCGCGATGTGGAATAACTAATTGCGACCAATCAATCGAGCATGATTTCTTTCAATCGCCTTTTTTTATATCCTCTACATTAATAAGATGCATTAATAAGATACCCTCTTGAGAATATTAAATATTAATTATATTCATATTAAATAATTAATGCAATAAGAAGCAAAATCTGGAAATATACACAGTTAATTAAGCATGATGTAGCTATTAATGTCATGGTAAATAGAACGTCTTTATTTTCAAGTATATAATATTAAAAATATAGTTTAAGGAATGAACATGCTCGAAGATATTGAGGTAAATGCGATTAATTTTTAGATTAGATTTGTACTAACGAATCACTTACATAACGATGCAGAAGTAAATACGTAAACACTTGACTTTTACATCCTTTACCAATTGATGACAAATATTCAAAATATTAACATTCGTATCCAACCCTGTATATATCCACGCATACGGAAAGTGCACATTTCAATTTATAATGCGGCATCAGATGTATATACATACACCACGAGATAATACGAATGATTGATATTAGTATTAGAAAATTTCAAAATGGACATTCCAGACAGCACGCAATATTTATAAAATATTTACAAAATATAAGAGAAATATTAATATACTTATAAAATTAACGAACGACCGTGTAAATGAGAACATAAATATGATAGAGAACGATCAAAGATTTTAAATGTTTCAAATAATACGATATATATTCTTTGTTGAATCGAAATATTTAAGATATGATGTTTATATTTATATTTATCATAAATATTATGTAAAATATTTAGTCTATATTTTAATAATATTTCAAATAAATTTAAGCTTATATAAAATATATATGTAAGGATCAACGGAAAAATTAACGGAATCTATCGAGAATTAAAAGTTCTTCTTTTCCGTGAAGTGGAAGGAAAGGAAAGATTCAGATTAGTTGATTTTCTTATACGTTATGCGTTGTGCTTAAATGTTATGTGCCATAACATGCATTCTACAATAAGCAGTTAGTCATAAATCAGAAGTTAAAAGCTGAAAATTGACCATTCACGGTCGTTTACAAAATAAATGTTCTATTGAACGCAGCCATTGCAACTTTTATTATGGTACGTTACGTTGTGTTATGGATCCTTATTGTTAAATAATTCTTAGTCACAACAAGCAAACGGCGGAAAGATTAAGAAAAATATGCAATATAAGTGTCTAACAGTGTGACAAGATAGAAGAATGGTGACAAAGAAAGACCTAGGAGAATTTAATAGTCTAGAAGATGTTATACAAGAAGAAAAGAGATTGTTTATTGAAATACTGAACAGACGAACACGAGACATAATATTGAAAAGAATAGAAAGGATCAGAAAAATTAAGAAGATATTTCAAGAAACCATACCATTTACAGACAGACTTGAAACTCATTAGATGAGAAAATGGAATTAATAATACAAAAATATCAACAGAAAATGGACAAACTGTTATAGGACATAGAGAAACTGAAAAAAAACATATAATGAAAGCACCACAATACTAGACAAAGATGGAAAGCCGATAAGGAACTACGTAACTCTAACTATAAAAATAAAACACTTGATTAATAAAGACAAAATGAAGAAACATTAAAATTCTCTTAACGTTGCAAAATAATAAAATGATGATAAATAGCATTTTACGTAATGACATACCAGTCAAAATCCTGTCACATTTGACGCAAGAAGAGTTACGACAAAACGTAAAAGATAATTTTTAGACTAATCAATCTAAAGAAAGATTTTCTTATTTTGTTGTAATAATAAATAGAGCAATAGAAAACCAAGAAATTCAAGATCAACAAATTACAACAACGTAAGTAAGTCCAATATCTGATTCAATGGATTCAGTAAAATTTTGCATACAACATTATTATTAAAAAAACCCTCATTAGCCTTTAAATTTTAAGATAAGTACAGAAAAACGATCAAGAAAAGGACTGAGGGTACCCAAAGAATTAAAGAAGAAAAAAAAGAAACTTTTTCTAAACAGAAAAGGTAAACTTCCTTTCATAGAAGCTGACGTGTTGGATAAGAGTTGGACATTGCTACGTTATTACTTACTTTTAATTCACTCTCCGTTGTGGTCTCGTTTTCGGCATATGAAATTCTTTTTATGCGTAATCGATTTTCCTCTTCATTGATGTTCGTAACTTTCTGATTTTCTGATGATTCTCTTCTTTGAAGGTAAATTCGCCTATAGTAGTACGAGCCTAAACTAGGCGGATGAATACCTGAGGAGATTTTGACAAAAGACAAATGTCACAACAAGACTGATCTCAATTGGTTGTTTTATTTTTAGAGTATTAGAATTATAAAACGTCCATGATAAATTTATGTTGAAGATGAGAAATCTTATATTTATTTTTTATTTTATTGATTCTTATTATGAATATTATCGTATTGACATTAGTATTCTTGTTATTATTGAAAGTATTAAGTTAAAGTAGTTTTATATTTTATGCAAAAAAATCGATAATTAAAATATTACATTAAAGATAAGAAATACATGTATTTTGTAAAAAAAATGATTCTGTGATAAAAAAAACTGATAGATGATAATTTACCTATCTTAACCCTCTTAAAAGCCTAAAAATCAATCCAGAATAATATCAGCGTTGACCTGGAAAAGAAAAGAAAAGAAAATAAAAGATTAATGTTAGAGCAAAGGAAAATAAATGATGCTTACCTTGGTACCGAATTATCAATCCAGTATTGATTTTGTCCTGGGAAACCTGTAAAGAAAGAAAAAGTTATTTGTTAAAAATTTCGAACTATCAGGGACTTAATGCTAGGATGCTAAAGTGATCAAATTATCGGGACATTTTAGATCGATATGAATCTCCGAATTTACTGAATGGAATAAAAAATCCTTTTATAGGATTAAAGTAAACGCGAAAATGGGAAGTGCTGCAGTGGAGCACTTTATATTAAAATTGAAAAAAAAGTTATAAATTTACATTTTTTTTTTCAACTTGACTTTAACCAGCGATTACTGACTACAGTGATTATCCACTTGAATAAAATGCGGAAAAAAGTTTCAAAGTTCCGCGGGCGAAACGGATCGTCTGCAATGGAATCCAATCACGTTCGTTTGAAGTTCACTAGCCCCATACACAGACTATAGACATATTTCACATATTCGACACACGTGCAAGGTGCAGGTACTCTTTCTATTGTGCTCCACTGATGTAATACGAATAAAACGCTGAAAAAAGATGCATTCAGACGCGAGATTGCTGAATCCGTTTGAAATTATAGTAGGAACGTATGAGCAATATTTACTTGGCTACAAAGTGCACAACATCGTAAATGTAAGTTATATTTCGTCACGTGTCTTGTGTACAGGTTAAGTTCGTGAGTCATGCAACCCAAGTATAAATTTCAAGGAAAATATGCTTCTAACATTTATATTTAGATATTTGTATATTTTTATATTTGTTATTTTATAAGATATTATCATTCAAGATGTTCTAGAGAAGAAAGTATATCTTGTAATAAAAATTTCTATTTTAAATGAGGAAATGTTAAGTTCTCTCTCTCTCTCTCTCTCTCTCTCTCTCTCTCGCTCACTCTCTCTCTCTCTTTAAATATTTTAAATACAAATTCTATTTTTTGTCCTTCTGTCAGGAGTATAAAATAGAGAAAAGCTTTGCAACTCACAGCCATGTTTCAAGTATACGTGCTGTCGCCAGTAGTAAATACTATCTAGCTTCAGCTGGTGCCGATGAAACGGTATGTCTATACGATATGCGTTACAGACAAGAGTCTGGCAAATTAATGCATCATAAAGGTATGTAGATAAACATATTTAGTATTTATTCTTAGAGAAGTAATATGTTACTTGTAACATCATTACAATTATTTTTTTATAATAACAATTTGGTAATAATAATAAAATTTTTCATGACGATAATGATAATGTGTTATTTACGGAAAGAAAAAAAAATAACTCCCTACATAATGAATGAAATAATGAATTACTTTTTAAAAGTGACTGTTTCAACTTTGATGTTATCGTTGCTATCATGAAAAATTGTACCTATATCAAATGATTATTATAAAAAAGTAACATTAATGATAATGCGTTACAAATATAATGCATTACTTGTCTTACCTTGTTTATTCTATACAATATTATATAATGTAAATTTCTATTACAAAAATAATAACGATCTTTATATATTTTTTTGTAGATACTATCAATTGCATTGCATTTACTCCAGAAGGCTCGCATTTATTCGCTTGCAGTAATGACGGAAGTATAACTGCTGTTCGTTGTGGCAATTGGCAACTAGAGAAAGTCTGGCCGACCGCACACAAGGGCTCAGCTGTCAATACTCTGGCTATTCATCCGACAGGGAAGCTAGCTCTGTCCACTGGAGAAGACGGCGTGCTTAGGACATGGAATCTAATCAAGGGCAGACCAGCTTATGCCATTAACTTGGTATCCAAACTGAAATCTAGCGCTAAATGGATAACTATTATTAAATGGAGTCCGAACGGTGAAAAATATCTGATAGCTGTCAATGGAAGTATCTATATTTATTCTGTAGAATCGGCTGGAATAGATAAGGAACTCACATTTGACTCGAAAGTTATTTGCGTTGAGTTCTTGAAGGACGATTTAATCGCAGTCGGTTTCGAGAACGGGGATATAAAGTTTTGTGATCTTAGAACCTCTCTGCATACAATGAATACGAAGGCGCATAGCATGAGAGTGAAATGTATCGCACATATGAATGATCTGTTGGTTAGCGCCTCTAGTTCCGGAGAGATCAAACTTTGGAGATATAACAGACATAGTTTGGATATGTTGCAAACCGTTAATTGTGGTGCCAGAATTACTTGCCTGTCTTTAGCACAAACATACAAAGATTTAGTGCAGAAGGAAGAAGTTAAATCGGACGAAGAAAAGGAAATAAAAAAGACGAATAGGCTCAGATTGAAGCAGGAAGTTATTATTATTGAAAATGAAGAGGATTTAGTCGCAAATATTAGAAATCCTAAAGAAAGAACGCAAGAAAAGAAATATAAAAAGAAGAGAACTCTGGAAGATGCTCAAGATAATATTCAGCATTCAAAGAAGAAAGTTCTAAAAGTAAAAGAGGCTGTCGTTTCAAAGAAGAAGAGGGATAGGTCGTCACAGATGGAAGATGTTATCGATAAACCTAAGAAGAAAAAGAAATTCTTAAAAGCGAACGAAACAAATCCTTCTAATAAAAAACGGAAAGAGAATTCTGCATCGCACATCACTTCGTCAGTGAAGAAGATTAAAAAGTCGAATAAAATTGAAGAACCATCTTTCTCTCGCAAAAAACACAAAGTAAAATTATCAATGACAGATGAAGACGCTCCACCTAGAAAGATAAAGAAAAAAGCAAATTCGGGGAAAGGAGTTGTACCAAAAAAGAAAAAGAAGAAAATAACAGGATAAATTAGGATTCAATTGTGAGAGGAGTCTCTTTATAAAAGTTATTATTTTTTTTCATCCGTGTGATATTTACATCATAAGCTTACGAGTATGAATAGAACGCCTAAGTGCTTAATAAATTATACTCACTAGTTCCTATAATTATAAATCAATCTATTTACAATTTCTTAGACTTATCACTGTACCAACGTCTCCTTCTGTACTAGAAAGATTAAGCCTGAACGAGATAACAGTTTCTAGGCGTCGTTATGTTCTGCTCGAAATTATGCGAAAGATGTCTACCACAAAATGCACTTATGCGACGGGTTCATTGGACTACCAAGCGGACACTTCCAGGCCTTTGCGAACTCGGCGTTGTTCGACAGCGTACCGATAACTCGAAAGTGATTTGGTGCGTGGACGCCCTCTATCACCTTGGACTTCAATGATCCATTCGTATAATTGCCGCACCAGACCTTGAAAAAAAATTAGTGTCTTAGTTCTTTGAAGCTTTGTACATAAGAAAAAATTATGAAATTTTTGTAATTTTTTGCGTGTAAAGCTCTTTGAGAGTTTAATTTATATCATTATATCAAAATGTGTGTGGATCTTCATTATATTTAATTAATTTTTTATTAGTTTGACAAAAGAAAAAAATCGCTATTTCAATGATTCTAAATTTCTCCTCTAATCTCAATTATACATACATACATATATATATATATAAAGTTTTTATAATGTATTTAAATAATAATATATAAGATATTTTTATTTCTTTTATTTTATTCTTTTTTTTTTTTCATTTTTAAGCCTATAATACACAATGCTTTTTTTCTGCTGTACTGCGTGCTTGCTACCTTCTGGCAAGGCTGCTGGCTTCAAACTATTTTTCGTGTGACAGAAGGCACTTGATAATATTCGAATTATAAAATTCGAATAAAATAGAGCAGATTATTGCTATGGTGTATCATTGTAAAAGTATAATTACGTTGTTTTTAACTATTGCGAAGATAATATTTTGAACTAAAGCTATGTTCTGATAGCAGCCGTGTGACTAGCAGGCTACACAATTTTCAACATAGCAGTCAGTAAAATCGTCAGCACAATATCATGCAAGTAATCCAGCAGGAAAATTTTTATACACATTAGTAATATACATATATCGAATATTATTATTTAAAAAATCCATTTAACTCCATTTAGTAATTTAATTTTATTAAGTAAATGATTTTCTTAGAAGAAGAAGGTAATCTGATTGTATGATTTTTTTACCAAACGTTGAAAATTTGATAATTTGTTGAACAAAAATTAATTATATTACTTTTACAGAATTGAGAAGTGCAAGCTTTATTTTTTCTTTTCATTTTACCTGTGCAAAACCCAAGAAGAACAGTTGCTCGTTGCTGTAGTCAACTAGACCAGGCAGAGCTTGCTGATTCGGACTGCGTGCAATTAGTCTTTGATACGCCCTGTAAGCTTCCCTGATGCCGCCGTTATCAGCGATATTTTCACCCTGCGTATTGATGCCGTTCACCTGAAAATCAGAAGGTAAGTCGAATAGTTAAGCATGATCGACACCTTGACACACTTCTTGATATTTTTAAACCACCAAGACATATCGCGAGATGCTTACCGTAAAATTATCGCCCAGCTCCGGTAAATGATAACTGCTATATTGTTCGATTATACACTGCACTTTTTCATGATAGTGTCGCAATGTCTCATCGCTCCACCACTGTCGTACATTGCCATTCTCGTCGTACCGGCGACCTAACACAGAAAATTCGCATAATTCTAGATATTAATGAGGATATGCGGGCATTGTAATATTGAAGAGGTAGAGGCATACGAATGACCGTTTTAACGATATTGTGCAACGTAAATAATCGTGTCATTGATTACACACCTTGATCGTCGAAACCATGCGTAAGCTCGTGGCCCATAATTGCCCCTATAGCGCCATAATTTATGGATCTGCAATGCGAAATGTTAAAGTTTAACGGTTATGATAAAGAATTTCATTTCCATGCGTATATGTATATGTGTGTTCACATCTTTACGTTTTTAATTAGAATCCACAGCACATTAACAAGTAAATTGTACAACACAATAATTAAATATTAACATTTCTAATCAGTGGAAATTTTATTATCAATAATAATTTTATTATTAATAATATAATTTTTGTGAATTTTACACATTTAAAAATCTATAATATAATACAGATTTTTTAATGTGATGTAAAATATTAGAATCTTCTTGCGTACAAAAAGAATTAGGACTATACATATTATGTATAAAGAAGTGATCGAATAAAATATGAGTAGATGACAATTTGACCTTAGCTATAAAATATAAGTTCATACGTACTCCAGTCCGTTGCCGTAAAATGGGGGATGTAAGATACCAGCTGGAAAAGCTAAAAAAAAAGAGAGATCTCGTATTTCTCTTAAATTTTGAATAATAAAGTTAAATTAGTATTTTTATAAAGTGACGACGATGGATTCAATTAATTAGAAAATTGGTATTAAGACACTTACTGACTGAGTTTAATATCGCGCTGTAAAATGCGTTTACTGTCGTGCCCGACGATATCCATCTACTTCTGTCAGGCTTCTCGCGCAAATTATTGAGACTCTTTTTCATCGCCACATTAGTTAGCTTGAGCAAAGTCTCGAATAGCTTCCCATCGATCACCTCTACCTAAACAGACATTGCAGTTTCCGCAGCTGAGCTAAGATATACATGTATTTGTGATTATAGATAAACATAGAATTCGGGAAAACTCACTCCTTCGTAAAATTTGTCCAATTCCTTTGGATTCGTAATCCAATCGGGAAATCCTACGAATGGCCTCATCGCGTGCAATTTTTTATGAGCTCGAGCTCTCGTCCCGGCGTCCATCCAATCTAGCTCCGTGACCATCTCATCGAACGCAGCCCTAATATCCAGTAGCATCTCCAACGCCTATTCTCAATGAATGATAGTGAATCATCGTTATATCAGTATAAACGCTAGCAAATTGGATAACGGATACTGAGTCCGAGTTCCGCGCTTTTATCTCATCTATCAGTATCTCATAGATTAAAGATCGGCAAACTTTCTCCAGATAGAAAAAAAAGGGATTAGATAGTGATACAAGTTTTGCAAACTATATATAAAGATCGAGATGAAGATATTATAATAGTTATACTATACAATAAGAAAGTAGATTATAACTTAAAATAACAAAATATAATAATGACATAAAAATTATGAATACTAATATAAAATAAAATATAAACAGATTACATAATAATAAAATAAAATCAATACAGTTATTATATTTAAAACAGATAATAGGCTGCAGTTTGCCGACTTATCTTTCCAATACTTGAAAAATACTAATCGCCGCATGTGCGAACCTTTTCTCGTGCTTGTTCATTAAAGTGTTTCTGCGCATAAATGTAGCTCAACGCCATGCCAAAGTTCGTGTTGGCATTCCCGGTGCATTCCTTCCAGCGCGGGGTCTTCTCCTTTAAGCCGAAGATCTTCTGCCAGAACTGGAAGCCGAGATCGCGAAACTTCTGCAGCGTCAAAGGGGCAACGGTCGCGTACACACTCCACCAGACGTATCGCACTATAAAAATCGACTCGATGTTAACATTATTTATCGGCACGTTATTAATCACCGACTGTCTTAATACTGATGTATTATTGTTATTATATTGTATATACCGATGATTTTAACGCAGTGAAACAATCGCGACTTATAATTATTGCAGATACGGTGCAGCTTCCGATAGCTTTCGATCTCGGTGACCTCTTCTCGCTATTCGTTTTCTATTGTATCTCTGGTTGTAGAAACATCCTATATTACCTATCATGGATTATCGACACTTCCAATAAGTCTTCATTGCAACAACAATCTTTAATACTCGAGGACAAACTTGTAAATAAAGAAGAATATGATTGGAAACAAGACCGTTTATGTTAAATACATTACTTAGATACGAAAGCGCCATTCCGGTCTGAATGTTAAGATGTTTAACTACTATATATATTCGTTTAAATGAATTAATTTCAGAAATGATAATTGCGTACCGATATGGTTGTCGGGCTTTCAACGCAATCAATCTGAAATATTAATAATTCCCCCAAATTCCCCAAATTTTATTACTTGTCATTTCAGTTATCGTAGAGTAACTTAACTACCTATTCGGGACTTTGATTCAAATTTAAAAAATGCCTACACGATATGCATATCCAAAATCATCCCAATTTTGAGCCAAAGTTATTCACTTTAGGATTCAATTATTTCATGGGAGAAAAGATTTCATAAAACCACCTTAGCAGACAAGCTTTAATGTTATTTTGTCAAAATATCGAGAAATAACGTCAACTTATTTGATGGATTGTTGCAAATTGTTCGAATATATATGTATGGGCGCAAAGAGAATGCTTCCGCATTACGTAGTTCTCTTTCTCTCTCTCTCTCTCTCTCTCTCTCTCTCTCTTTTCTCTTACACAGCGGACGTAAATGGACGCAAGTGGAAAAGCAACAATATACGCTGCAGATTGGAGCACACATTACCCCAAGTGTCAATCGTGCTCGGTTTGACGAGGGTGCCGAAATTGGACGTACCTATCGTAGCGGATGGAGTGACGGATAGCAGAAGCGGCAATTGCTGCAAATACTTCAAGTCCACGATGATAATCCGATCCACGGTCGGATTTATCGTGACATTTGTGTTCTCGAACACGGCCTTCACGTATTTTGTCCAATTCCACTGAAACAGCGTCTCGCCCTTAATTACTCGTGCATTAAAAGTGAGATTCATTTCGCTCTATTTCCGACAACCCCGAATTCAACTTAGGAAAACAAGTTACGAATAAATTTATGGATTAAAAATGTGCAATCATCATAAGAATCGTGATAAACTTTTTTTTTTCTTTATTATTGTCTAGTAATAATCTCGTGACTTTTTGAATAGTACTTCGTTCACCAGCGAAACTCTGGAAACCAGCGTTCACTCAGCGAATTTTATTTTAGAATTTCGATGAGAATTACACGTGTTTCCAAATATTCCTCGTTAAAATGGAAATATCACAGACACGTATATATTATTACGAATATTATTACATGAAAAAATAAACAGTGATATCGCGTACCTGCTGCGCTCGTACATCGGTGAGTTGTTGCAGGTCGTCGATCGACACTTCATGAATGAGATGATCCTTGCCACGTCGTTCCTCATTTGTTGCCATGATCTGGACGAATTTCAAAAGAATTTAAACGTATTCCTGGAAACGATTATCCTCACATTGGAAGCTGAGTAATCGAGGATAAGTATCGGGTTGAATGGGACATTCAACTGATTATTAACTTTTTATTAAAAATGAAAGATTAATTACTAAAATCCAATTTATCATGATTAACATTAAATAGATAATCTCAAGTGCGTTGCATTTTAAGATATTTATATATTAACATATATATATATATATATATGTTTACATCTCTTATATAAAAGTCTATTAAAAATTAACACGCGGGATACTCTGTGACACAACGTTAGAATAAATATATTGCGAGTTCAGTGTACAAGCCACTTACCTTGGCGAGTTTCGTGCCGAATTCTAAAATCTCATTAGCGTAATTCGCACTCATATTACCAGCTCCCGCTAGTTCGACCATGGACTTTATATATTTTTTATATTCCATTAGTTCCGATTGAAAACGTCGCGGATCCAATAAGTAACGCTCACTGAATCCAGGAGATACTTGCTCCATCTAAAAGAAATTTCGTTTTCTATATTTTACGAAAAGACAAGAAATTTAACGTACAGTATATTTATGCAGAATAATTTTTTTTTTCATTATTTATTGAATTTACATCAAATTAAATTATTCTATATATGGTGTTTAAAAGACGTAACGATCATTGCTTTTTTTTGTCAGAGTAGAAAATAAAATCGTCTATCGAGATATTACAAAAATATAGTTTAATATAATTTTGAAGAATATTAAAATATTCTGTATGCTTTTAATTTTTATACGTAAGAAAAAATTTTTTTGTTTTAAAATTTATTTTCCATCTCGATTTGAATTTTGCATTCCGTAGAATTATTCTAAATTTTCTTTTATTAAAATTTATAATATTTTGGATATATTCTTACCACCATCGCATTTTTTGTAGTATCCTTAATGTCCTCGCTGATGTAGAAATTGACGAAAAGATTCAAACCTAACGTTCGCTGCGCTATGCCAGCTACTCTCGATATGTCAAGAGAAGGTATTTTATCCTGCATCGGTGGTTCCTTTGGTAAACCTAGACTATTGAGTGCCTCGAAGATGGGTTCCAATCCTAAAGCCTCAACACTCGCTGCAATCCGATAATTTTCCGTAACTTTAAATCATAAGTTCCAACATCAAGGTTGTAAATATACATTTTACAGCTTGGTTTTAATTGCGTGTAACGTTACTTCTATTTCTATTTTTCCACGCAGAAAGATTTGCAATCGTTTCTAAGTATTTAAATCATTTGCACGCTTGGTTTTTCCGCTTTACAATTGCAATCGTTATTCGAAGGCAGATATGAGATCCGGTTACTTCTTTGTGCTAATAAAGAAGTCAATTCATCTTATTATTGATTACGTTATTGATTATGGTAATGATACGTCGCAATGCGAACGGCAATGTATTGTTAGATAAGTTTATTCTTTCGAATTTATACTTATGTAAATGCAATTACGCACATTCCGTTCTTGCACGAAAGAGCAATAATTAATGAATAATTTATTGTCGAAGCAGGTAAATTATAGAGTTAACGAAAGAAAATCTTGATTGAGAATTGGTTCGCGTGGAAATAATAATCATTGTTCTTTTTCCTCGATGTTAAGAAACGCTTCGTATTTTAAATTGATATGATTTTTTAATAATAAGATTAATATTCTTCTTAATATCTATAAGATATTATAATCTTCCTAATTCAATTTAGGATAATACTTTAATTGGATTATACTGTAATCGATGCGCACAGTCATATATTTGCAGATATAAAAATTATTTTTTGTATAAAAATGTATTATTCCAACATCTAATTTTGATCATATAAGTGACGTTTCTCGTATTTGATTTATTCATATAAGCGGTCCCTATTTTGTTCTAATCTTAATATTGTCAATTTATAATTTTGATATATTTTTTTAATTCTGAGGAATTGCGTAAAGCTGTTCTTTTTACAGTGCACCTACTACTCCGAAGTTCCGAAGTTCATGAATTATTTCTTATTAAATAACTTACAAAAAAATTTGCCTGCAAATTAAAAAAATTTTTTTTCCAAGATATTTCACCAAATTATTTAATAGTTTAATTCTTAAAACTTACCGACATCCATGCAGGTCCTGTAAAGAGCTTTCGCCAGTTTCACTTGCCTGAGGTCATTCTCCTTATCAGGCTCCTCAAGTAAAATCCTTAAATTTTCTAGAAGTTTCTCCCTAAGCAAACTCAGTTGATCCCAGAAGCTCTGACTTTGTGGAATTGGATGTTTATTGATCCACCCACCGCAGGCGAAATTGTAGAAATCCTCGCAGGGATTCACGGATCTATTCATCGCACCTATCACTCGCGCTGCTATAGTAATAGAAGCAAATTTATCGTGAAATTACTTGACATTTCAGCGTAATCATAAGCTAAATGATACAAATTGTCCTAGCATTTTCTTTCGAATGAAGAAATTTTCCTGATTTACTTATTTTTTGAAAATACAGAGCGTTCATAAAAGATACCTGTCTTAATGCATTCTTCGCTCTGACACATCTCCTTGTATTCTTCTTTGCGAAAGACTGCCATTTGCAAAGTTAGTGCCACGATAAGGGCGATAACGGTAACCGCTAACAATCCGACGACTATTACGAGCCGCATCTCCTTTCCGCTTGATTTCTTTTCATCTCGCTGATTGTAATTCCTGTGGAAAAACAATGGAAAGATTCCAACAATGAAACTTTGCAATATAATTTGACAACATGATTTTTTGCATACATATATATATATATATATATAACAATATTTTATGTATGTTTATTGTTGAATTTTTTATCAAAATGCATAAGAAACTGTTAGAAAAATTTAATTGTTCGTTAATATCTTTAATACTCAAAATAAGTAATTAATCACTATTAACTTTTTTGTATTAAATTTCTACTTTCTACGGAAAGACTATTAAACAGAAAATTCTTAAAAGAAATATTTGTAGAAAATCAAAGCTTTCCAGTCGGTATTCGGAGACTTGCGTTTTTGACATTGGTATATATACATATTTGAAACAATATTACAAATCAGCAAAATTATTTTATATGACAAATACGTAACTGTAACTGAAAGAGAAAAAAAGAAGAAAAATTTAAACAAATAATTATTCCATTAAGCGTTTCGTAAAACCTTTGAAAGGTTCACAAAACGGTATTTATTAAAGGCGATTATATATTTAATAGACATTTTTGAAGAGTATTATAGTATAAGCAACTAATAGCAAGTAATCTAAAGAAAGAAAAGTAAGAAAATGTTATTGATTCTTTTTTATAAGTAAAGAGAATCCTTATTACCACGAGACGTCGGAATTTCCTTTCGCGTTCTCTACCATGTCTCTCTCATTATCCTCCGGGTCGTTTACCTTCAAAAGAAAAATAATGACGTATATTTCATAATAACTGACTGTCCATTTCTTCATATTTTAGTCTATTAATGCTAACGAGCGTGCTGTCGAAGAATGTGCCTGTCATTGCATCTGTAACATTATATTTAACTTCGAAGTAACGAAACGTTAGCGCAAAGCTACTTTGATCTAACAAAGAAGCAATATCTTATGATACTTGATTTCTGCGCTTCGTGCCATGAAAATGTGAGAGATCAAAGTGCAATTAAAACAGATGCATCTCGCATAAGTTTGCAGGGACCTTGAAGTGACTCTAAGAGAGCGAATTCACTGAAAACAAATAACTCGATTTTCTTGAATTGCATTCTAAGCAGAGAATAAAAATTCCACTGAAAAATCCTCGTAGAAAATTTTAGATTTAAATAAATCAAGATTTAAAAAGTTACGAAAAAGATTTTTAATTATTACTTAGTAACAAATACTGATTCGATTTTAATAAAAATAGCAGTTAATGTCTATTAACGTCGCAAAATTTAAGATTCTCCGTTTTATTAGCGTGATAAATAATTTCTTCAACTTATTTTCTAATGGCATTAGATGAGCAATGACAAAGTGTACTTAAAAATAGAGTACACTTAAAATGGAGGAATACTGATAGATCTACGCGAAAGAACGTGCATCCAAACAATAGCATTCTCGTGCGGAATTAAACATCGACCGATTCGGCTCTTACGTAAGATCGTTTTTTCATTTATTTTCCACGTCATTGTCGCGAATAGCAATTTCGACGGTTTCGGATTTAATAGGGTGAGGATCGCCTGGCAGGATATTGGGCACGAGGAGAATAATGACTGTAAGCTTAATTCCGTCGATTCTGGGGCAAGGTGAGTGTATCGATCATACGGTTTTAACGCCGCGACAGATGATGATATCTCGCCGATTTAAACCATGTAGTATAGTCACTGTTTCCCGCCGTGTAATTACGGCGTGCATGAAACAGGTCGGAAAGAACGATCTCATAAAACGCATTGTCTTTCCATGTAAAAATTCTATTGGGTCGAGGAGATATATTATATCGTTGCCTTACTGTCGGAATAATAAATTAAATGTTATAAGATAAACTTAATTAAAATCACTTTGGAGTTAATTGACATAACAGCATTTTGCTTTTCTATTTTTAATACCAGATAGCTGTTTAAATATTTTCATGAAAAATAACCTTTTTTAATATCTGAGATAGTAAAACAAGAGTTAACCAATCTTAAATTCAGTATTTACCACTTATTTCTAAATTACTCTTCAATTATAATATCGACAAATCAAACATTTTCATGACTCATCCAAAATAAATAAGAATTTAAGACGACCTAATTCCTAAATCATTCCGCTTCAGCAACTTTGATTAATTATGACCGACTAAATGTTCCTCGTGTACTCCATCACAGATCTTTAGATTGTCAGAAAAAAAAAAACACTTAACTTAAAATTAACGAAGTATAAAGTTGACACAGCCGACTCCGAATATGAATCAGATACAGTCTCTAGCTTTCTTCTGTCTTTTCTGATTATTTTCATTAATAAGCACGTTTCTAAGGCATCTCCTTTCGTTTCGCATTACTTTATTAATCCTTTCACTGCCGATGATTCTAATGATTACATTTTTTATCATTTTGTAATTAATGCATGCAATGTACCTTTAATACTTACATTTACAAGGTTTTCTTTAATTACGCATTATTAACTTGAATAATATAATTTTGCAAGGTTTCTAAGATTATGCGCTTCTCTAATATTGAAAGCATATTAAATCAGAAGATACTGGATCTAAAAGAAATTTTCAGGAATTGAGAAAGTACCTCTCCTTTTCTCAAGACAGATTTCGCATAGATTAATAGCTTTCCGCTATAATTTAACTGATTCTTTCTGGATTGTATAATTAATTACAATAGTAGATAAAGAATTTAGATAAACGCGATTAATGTTGTTTGACGTTGCTGAAATCGGTCTTAAGCGCTCGAGAAGTTACACAGCTAGTTTTATGTTTACTCGAGATGCGAGAATCTGATTTTCCGCGTGTTGTGCAGACACATTGGCGGGTGTCCGACTTCGACAACGTTCCCATTATGTGCTTCAATCTATCGAATCGGCAGGCTTGATGCGAGAAAACGCCGGCGCCATTTTCTTGTCTTCTTCTCTCTCTCTCTCTCTCTCTCTCTCTCTTTCTCTCTCATCTGTCTATCAAACCATACGAACTTACGCAGTCGTATATCTGTTTTATTCTAGTTTCCCTTTCCTCTGTTCGAGTAAACACAGATTGATTCTCTGTAATACCATTGCGCCGTGAATCCAAGTTATTTCTAGTTATTCTCTTTGTTTATTTCTCTTCTTCCCTTTAATCTAGATTCTAAGTCTGAGTGGGAAAGAGCCATTTCTGCATTTGACAATCGATTAATATCAGTTGTAATAGATCGTGAATCCAGATATTGAACATCTTTTCCATTCATTATTTTATAACGTAGAAATTCAATCGTTATAAAAAGAAAAATTAATAAAAAGTCTTTTCTCTCAAAAACAGAGTACGTATGACCGTATATCTTTATTACAATCGCGATATACATATGTATTATCTCCTCTTCCTATTCCCCTCGTCATAATGAGACAATTAATCTAATTTTTAACGATCGTACTTGACACAGGCAATAATGCACGATCACAGAATGTCTATTTTGCTTTTGTCATTACCCCTCATGTTCAATCGTCGTTACGAGAATTCTTTATCGCATCATGGTAGCGCGGAAAAAAAATCGGGAAAATTTAAGGAGGACGTACGAAAATGACATATTCATCACGATAAATGTTTTCCATTCAGAGTTGGTCATTCGCAAGTGACCTAGTCATGTAATTGTCATCGGCCTCATCGTCCACTTCCGATTCGCGTCCTTGCGGTCCAGTAATTATCATCCGACCAACGTTGCTTCCGAAACGGTTGTTGTCCTTGTGTGGCGTAAGATTTTAACGTCGGGCCAAAAGGCTGAGGATGTAAATTCCATCAACTGAGCAATTAGCATACCGCGTCTGACATTGGGTTTCGCAACGGATTGCTGATGGTATCGCAATTTGTCCCGATATAGGAAGTACTCGCTGAACTGGCTCACGTTCGTACACCGCGAAGAATTCCTCTTTCCGTCGTCCTTAGATGCAATCACTGCAGGCGAGACGATGACTGATTTTACTAATGCATCGCCAATTATCTCTCGACGGGATAATGCTTCGCGTCGGCCTCCCTCACCTTTGCCTCGTTGCGGGATATCGCGTAATTAATACTTTACGTCACGTTAATAGATCCTTTCCGCAGCCGGTGGATGCGACAGCGCGAAGCGGTAAACAACTAAAACCCGGCGCACATAATTCAATCTTTTTCCCATATCATTTCAACGAAATTATACGATTCATGAAAATAAAAAAATGCAAAGCGAAAGCTTAACCACAGATTTACTTATTAATGCCAATTTATACAAATGTTGATCTTTAATAATCCCGGTTTAATTTTATTCTTTGTCATTTTATATAATTCTTAGAACTAAAAAGAGATGAAAAATTAATTGAACTGAGATTAAAATTAATCTACATCGGTAAATGGATGTTAGAACTAAAACAAAGGCGAAAAGTATAAATTAAATTGAGGTTGAAGTTAATTTTTACATTAGTGGACATTAGAGAAACTTCTCAAATTCCAAAGTTAATTTATGCATGTGTGTAAATTAATTGTACGCTCGAATATTTGTAATTTGTGTCACTTCCAAAATAAACGGCTGAATTTAGAAATTTGGCCAGTTCATCGTGGGTCGTTGTCTTAAGAATCCCTTTCCCCAAGAGACTCCTACGACGGACGTCTCGACGAGACTGACACATTATTTTCATTTATGTTCGCAGTCTGTTCTCAGAGGCGAGTGTATTTTTTTTAGATCGTTTCCTCACGCAAAAAAAAAATAGACATGAACGTGCCGTAACATCTCATTCGTTTAGTTACTCCACGAAAAGATGCATTTAATATGTTTATATCAAGATGACATCGCGTTTCAAAATTAAAACAAATCAGGTAGAGAAAGAGAGAGTGTAGAAGCGAGAGTTTAGATTTTTATTTGATCCATCATATGTTTCAGACAAATCGCAAAGAAGTTTACATTTTACTATTACTTATTTTATCTTACTTGTTATGATGATAATAATAATATTTATATGAATTGAATTAAATTACATCCATTTTTGTATTTTATTCAATTACATAGATATTAACTAAACTATAGTCATTTAAATCATTTCGGTTATCTGAAAGTATGTGTGACGGACGGCGTTGAAATGTTTACTTCAGGAACTTTAAGACCAAGAATCCTTCAACGATGCTCGAGAAAGCGCGAAAATTATTTTTAATATTATTCGCGATTTTTATCCAACGGATAATGATGAGCCAACGAGTGACAATATTATTTTTTAATCGATTACTGATACTGCAAAATGTAGATCCACGGGGAAGATGACGCCCAGTAGGCTGCCTTCAAAAAGTGACTGACACTGTGTATGGGGTCCATACACAGCCTCGCGCGTTCTGATATTTCGCAAGTGGAGCGCCTGAATGCTCCATTGAGAGGATCCTATCAGCGACACGAATGTAAGGAGATCGTAAATGCCAGGCTGTTGATGCTTGAAACCCATTATCGCCCTATTACTTGATGATACAATTACGGTAGTAAAGGTGGTCAGTGACTTCTGGCATCAGCGACCGTACCTTCACGATATCATTTTTTCTCCGTCTCTTTTACTTATACGCGAGCTGCACGCGTTCGTTGAAATTATTCCCGATCTCGAAGTATTCTGTACATGT
>NW_017305988.1:79562-85069 GCF_001594115.1 Trachymyrmex septentrionalis | reverse complement strand
TTACGGTAGTAAAGGTGGTCAGTGACTTCTGGCATCAGCGACCGTACCTTCACGATATCATTTTTTCTCCGTCTCTTTTACTTATACGCGAGCTGCACGCGTTCGTTGAAATTATTCCCGATCTCGAAGTATTCTGTAAATCTCTTTACTTTCGCAAAATCTTATAGAATTTCATGAATCCTCGCTGAGACAAAATACTAGTTAAAAATAAACAAATCAGAAAATTCAGATTATATTAAAAATTTCGACAAAACTAAGACATTATCTTTTGCTATAAATTATTTACAGCTCTTATTAAGAAATCTTTTCGATTTTGAAACGCAATCATGAGCAGAACTAAAGTAATAACATTACATATTAAACTGACAAGCAATTTAATCATTTTTTATGTACAATACGTAAGTATCTTAGAAAGGATATTAATAATTATTAGAAGGTTAGAAGGATATTAATAATTTAAGATTAGCATAGATTAGCATCTTAAATTATTAATATCCTTCTAAGATGCTTATTTACATAACAAAATTGTTTGTCAGTTTAATATATATGTAATGTTATTACTTTAGTTCTGCTCATTGCGTTTCAAGATCGAAAAGATTTCGGCACGCTAAGATTCGCTCTTTCAGTGAAAATAAATTTATTTCTCTTGATTAATGTAATAGATTCAATCAGAAAATTCCGATTTGTTCATTTTCAACCAGAATTCTAATTAATGCAGCCAGATTCTTTTTCCAATTCTGGCCACGTCAGATCGTAGGTATAGAATCGACGTTCCGGTTTTCGCAGATCTTGATAGATTATCAGTAGTTAAACTACTTCCCAGTAAGTATAGTCTCCAAAACAGAGAACAAATGATAATCCGTTTGTACATCAGTTAACTTAAGCGACTGATATTTGATATATTTCTGACACTGCGATTGAGACACGCGAGCCGTAATACGCTGCTTAACGAGCTTCCGGGGAAGGGCTTCGTGGAATTCGCTTCAAGTGCTCTTCTTGCCATTGAGTAAAATTTCTCGAGCGAATCCCAACTTGCCGGTCGCTCGCTCGCGAATCGTGTCCGCACGCTCCACTTCTTCAGCCTTATTTTTCACCATCGAAGAATCGCTTCTGTGACGATCTCGCCGGAATACGGAGGCAATGTGCGAGTTGCGACCCGTATCGCATAGATAGCGGACAAGCCGATTAGGCAAGACGAACGAATCACAGAGCGGAAGAAGTAGAAGATAGATAAACGCGATCGTTTATGTGTGAAAAAGAACTTGATAAAATGATCCGAACTATTTGTCTAAACTTTAAAAAGCTTTAAAAAGCGCTAGCAGCGTCAAAATCGTAGTTCAATCTCAGTTTTCGATAGTACATTTTTTTTTTTACCTATAATGTTATTTATAATCATTTCTAATTGGAGAAACCATTCGATTAAAAAAACAAAGAAAAAATGCGTGAACTGCGTAGTCATGTCGCAAAAGGGGATAATAGATAATCGCCGTAAATGGCATCGCTTTATCTGCCTCGAGCACGAATAATATCAAGTGATATTCGATGTTAGCAACTGGTCTTATTTTAATTATCCTTCACCTGCACGCGATTGACCTCTTTTTCCGTCAAGTAAGAAAACCAGAATTGGCTGCAGCAATGTTCGACTACTTGTGATTTCTAACGAAGTATAATCGAACACGGCAGTTTACTTTTTCCTCTTAATTGGATTTAATCGAAGAAAAAATCGATTGATCGATTGCAGGTCGAAAATCCACACAATCGCGCAGAAATAAAATTTATTTAATATCTAACGATAAAATTTCAAATATCTGAAATAATGCTAGCTGCAAGTTCATTAAAAATCAATCGAAAAATTAAAGAGAATTCTTAAAACAATTTCCACTTTTAACGCATATTTTAATGAACTTCCACAGTAATATTTTAATTAGCCTCCATATTAATTAAGTTCTACTTTGACAAAAATATATTCGTTTGATTTCTTTTCGATAAAGACCAAAATTGGAAAAGTTACAATCATCATTTTGCACTGTGTGCAAAAAATGATTAAAAAATGATTCAAGATTTTTTGTTCTTTGCCAAAAAAGTGATTGAATGAACTTTTATTTAAATTACGAATTGTACTTCGAAGATGTTGTTTTTTTTTTTTTTTTTGGAATTAGCATCGCGCGAGCACTTTGCTCGATCATTTCTATTCGTGACATAAAAATAAGCGTAAAACAAGTTGCAACTATTTGCGCAGATTGGATCGCCCCACCTTGTCCACAGTACGCGATGATAAAACGGTTTAGATGCGTAGATGCCTTATGTTTTATGTAGAGAATGGCACATGTGCCGTCGAGATGTACGCGGATGTTGATGGCAAAGTGAGACGAAAGATTAAAAAGGAAACTGTTAACACAGGTGGAACGACGAAGCGTCGTATTTGCAAATTACGATCGATACTTCTATTATTATGTCAATTTGACGTATCACATTTTTTACTCTTTCTTTCAAATCCGATAGCGTTAAACGGATTCCGCCAGTTAAGTTTTTAATTCGTTTTATTCTCGACGAGGACAAATCTCTCTCTCTCTCTCTCTCTCTCTCTCTCTCTCTCTCTCTCTCTCTCTCTCTCGTAAACAAAGATCCGCGTCGTCGATGAAGTAAGACAACCTTTCGACGTTTATTCATTAGTTAGAAATAAATTTAAATAAATCACACTTCCAATTGCGCATTGGCTTCCTCCGACGCGAAACGAATGTGAAACGAGACCGTTAATATATGAACATGTAGGATTTCCATCAAATTTCAAGTATTCTGCTCTTCGATTCGGAGACGATTTTATCTCGACGATTTTGTCGACGCCACTTTACAATGCGATCCCCCGATCCGCGTCTTTGCACATGACACGAATAATTATTCCATCGCGAGCAAATGTTCGGTAAAATAAAATTTTCTCGAAACAAAAGAAAAAGATATTACTTATTCTCTCTGACACATAACTATTAAAATATTCCATTTTTGTTAATAATTTATAAATCAAACGGGAAATGTCAAATTTTTTTATACATAGTATACAATAATATACTATGATAATAAGAATCTTTCCAAGTATCAATAATTAAAAAATATATGCTGTACTTTTCAAGCATCATCATAGCATTTAAAAAGCGCAAAATCTGTCCGCTTCCTAAGAAACTTGTCCGAAACTCATTGAAAAACTGAATAAATTGGATTAAATTAATTAATTAATTTTACTCCTTTATTTAATTACTTCATTTGATTAATTTATTTAATTTCGATTCACGATGTACTTCCACGAATGGAGCGAAGCGTTTGCGCGACGCTTGCAGTTTGAAAAATCGGATTTCTGACGATTGTGATTTATCAGAGAAATAATCAAAGAATATAAATCACATCTTATTTTCTTTTTAAATATAAAAAAAACAAAATCTTTTTGTCTTTTGTATGCGACAGTGTACGACAGCTTGCAGAAAAATCTTGAAGAATCGCTGAATCGCGCACATATTTGAAAGATAAATAAACCCGTGGATTTTACGTTCTAGCGAGAAGAAGAAAAGCCGACATCAAATTGGCTAAAGAATAGTCAGCTGAATTTTAATGAGGTCTTGATGAAACGGTCGGGCACAATGGCTCGCCTGAATCTGGCTTATCCTCGTCCCTATCGACACGTTTGTCTCCTTTAGCGTTACTCGGATGAGGAAGCATCGTCGCGTCTCACCTTGTATCTCATTCTCGTGTCTTCTTGGCCGTCCCGTCCTTCCAGCCTTTATCTTCCCGTCCTTCCTCTCCAGTCCTTTACTCTCTCAACCGACGTGTCTGAAAAAGGAAGAGATGAATTATTATTTTCAAAAATGTCTCCGCGTCTCATCACGCAAATGCGACAGCGGTTGGTGAATCACCTGTTTTGCATTGAATGACAGAACGCGACCGCTTTTTTTCTCTCTTTCTTCGTTCGTCGCGATTTCTTTGTGAGGACACTCGCTTGCGCGATTTGTCCTCCACAGAAGACAACGACGCGACGTCGCGAAAATGAGGTACAATGTCGTCGTCTGCCTTCCGAGGGGAACTCTTTCTCTTTCGATAAGATTCACTCAGTTTTCATTTTATTTCGACAATCATTTTATTTTGACGTATACTTGCACATAAGATGAAAACAAATGTTCCGAATAGTATGTCTTGTGAGAGAATCCTAGGCGAGGCGCGATATTTGCCCCGATTTATCATATAAATCAAACATAACTATATTATAAATATATTAACATAAATATTATTGAGGCCCGACTTTTCATTATCTGAACTTAACTTGTTTTTAGATTTAAAACTTAATCTCACTTAACTTGATGATAATGTATGTACAAATATAAGGTACAATGTAAAAATTGTATTTTTTTAACTATAGTAACTTTTTTAACTATAGTAACGTAGTGGTAACTTTAAAAAGTTATTCACATTACAAAATCATAAGTTTAGTGATTATTATAACTGTAGATAGGAAAATACAATTTATACGTTATAACCATAAGTTAACTAGCGAATAAAAAATCGAGTCTAAAGATCTCTTTCACCAGTCTCAGGTTAAGTTAATCATGATTAACTTGCAGTAGTAGATTATTGACTTTTTAATTGATTTTATTAATAAATAAATATTTTACTTACATTATAGCTTATAAACATACATTTAATTTATTATAAATTTAGTTAATAATAATATTATAAAGTGTTTTTGTAATCCAACATATGCTAATAAAAAAATTCCGATTTTTTTTATTGTGTCCCAATTTTAAGGATGATAATTTCAAAGTTGACTAATTAAGAGTTGGTCACTCTACTTACACGTCACCGGCACACAATTAAGCGTTCGGACATTGGCTCGACGAGAGGACGAGCCGTTAACCTCGCGGTAAATTCCGAGAGTTTGAAAAAAGAAACGGATGAGCGCACGTGGACTTTTACCGGATGCGAGGACTTTGGTAGCGCGGATGTGCCCGCCACTTTCATAATGATTTACCTTTCTGGAAATGGAATTCATGGTACATTAACGGATTAACGAATCGCGCACCGTTCGATGGCTCGATTGTCTCTCAAAACGCTTTCATTTCCATGAGAGCAGACACGCGCGAGCGATCAGCGATGACACGCGCTTGGAATTTTATTATCGCGTAAACGATTTTTCACGTCAGAGCGGATCGTACTGGAACCGTCTCGGATTTCCAGAGAAAAGTCTAGCTCGAAATGCATTCAAGAATATTGCACGAGAGATTCTCGTATTCCATTCTCCGAGCCGTCAGAAAACGAGAGGATCTACCTCGATTAGCGGATTAAGCCGCGCGGAAAAGATGCTACACGTTTAATCGCGTGGCGATTCACTCCCTTTTGTGCCGCGAAATTGCATCGTGAAATCGTCGAGATCGTTATTAAATCAGATGCATCCCAGCGGATCGATGAAAGCGTGTTGCACGCAGCTCAGCTCTCGCTCAGGATCGGCGCTGCGGAAACACTGCATG
>NW_017305988.1:67921-79462 GCF_001594115.1 Trachymyrmex septentrionalis | reverse complement strand
TGCATCCCAGCGGATCGATGAAAGCGTGTTGCACGCAGCTCAGCTCTCTCGCTCAGGATCGGCGCTGCGGAAACACTGCATGCACACCGAACACACTGCGGAGCATTAACATTATCAGTATTGTACGGGGTACTTTATTCTCAGCATCCAGATACATGTACAAGTACTCTGAAAAAAATGCTACCTACGTACAAGTACAGATATTAGAAAAATAAAATACTTAGATACTTTAAATATATTTATTATTAATTGTAATACAAGATTTCAGAATAAATCAACTTTATGTACAGGCATTCATTTACAATTTCATGTGTTCGCACATAATATTTACGTATTATATATATTTTATACGTACATACCTGTACAACATAAAATATTATAGCAATATTGCAGCAATACTACTTTGAAAGATTGTAACATTTTATAAAACATTGCTGCAACAGTATGCAATATTTTAAATAATTAATCTACTTTTATTAATTGATGACATATTATTGTTTATTATATCACGTTCCAAAATATGTATGATAAAGCTACGATCAAAAGCATTCATGGACCTAAAAAGCATACTCAAAAAAAAAATGAGGGAATCTCCAGCTCATTTTGCATACGCTTTCTTATGCAAGAACATAATCGATAGCAAATGAATGCCTTAAACGGTCTGACTGGACCTTAAATTCTTGTACAATTCTGTATGAATTTATGCGTACGTATGTAGTCCTTTAAACTGCACGCCAAAGTGATTTTTCGGTCTTGAAACGCAAACTTTATTAAACTACCGCAGTAATATTACGAGTTAAATTATCTAGTAATATTTAACAATTTGATGCTTTTACGCATCTTATAGAACGATCTTAATAATGCTAAATGACAGTGAATATTACATTCGTAAATACAGCAGAAAAATCTGCTTAGTGCGGAACAAAGAAAACCAAGAAATTATCTATATGAATCAAATTTCCTTAATTCAGTCTCAATTGAAGAAAGTACTGAAGAAAGATTTAAAGTTTTATCGCTAGAGATACATGGATGTACCCAGGATTTCAATCAGGGGAGGAGAGGAAAATTTATCTTCGAAACTTATTAAAATATTAATTAGACTCTTAGTAATCAACATAATCAAAAAAGGAAGCGCAAATAAGAGTCAAGCGTAGTACTTTGTGCGCTAAAAAATTAATTTATGATATGAAAATAAATATGATTATAAGTAAAAAAATTTTTTACATATTTTTCGGCTTCGAATCTTCTTTAAAATATAGTTGAAATTAATAAAGGTAGAGAAAATTAACTAACCTCGCGTATCCACATACAACATACATATGTATAATTAAAATACTTATAAAGCCAGTCTTCGTGATCTTGAGCGAATTTTCTTACAAATAATGTATGAGCCACAAATTAGGTAATAAACGTTCAATTTTTCTGTGGTAAAAATAATTCTCACAATTTAATTGTTTTCCTTCCAAAATTTAGGAAAGAGGGTCAAGCGATTTCCTTGCCTTCTCCCCCTTTTCCTCCCCCCCCCCCCCCCCGCTTGAATAGATATACGTCTATGAATAGATATATGAAATAATATTTTTTCTCCGAGTTTTATATCCGTTCGTGATATTTTCACAACACGTATTTCTATTTTTACAGATCTGTTACATCGATCTCTTATATTCTGTACAATCTACATGTACGATCCTTTTGTCGTACTCCTTGCGGCCCGGTTAATTCCCGAGTCATCAAATTACGTTTACATAATTATTATCTGCGATAAAACAATCCACTCGCACATTCTTGATGTCTCGTACATCACGATACATTGTGCCTATCGTTTAGATCCGACCCTGTTCTCGCACTACGTGCTTTCGATTTCACGTCTACTAATCGTATCTGCCGCCTGCATGCATTTCACGCGGAGGAATCGCTGGTGCAACGATTGCGTTGCACTCATCTTTGATCATTTAACGCGGTTGGCGTTTGAAGATACAATATTAAAGTGGATGACTACAGATACAGTTATTTCTTACGCAACAAAATGTCCACAGCTGCGGATTTGCCACCGTGAATTTATCATCCAGATATAAAATAGAGCGTTTCGCGGATCACATCGTGGACTTTCAAGCGGAACACCAAGTGAAACAAAATAACTGATGTAGAGAAGAAATAAAGTTATTATTTTTTTTAACATTATGATTAGTCAAATTATTGATATTCTTACGTTACTAATTTATTAATATTTAAATAAATTATAAATAATTCAATTGAATTAATAATTATAAACAAATAAATAATTTGTCATGTACTAACAAAAATAGTAAACATTTTATTATTAATAAATTAAAATGCTTTTTTATATTAAAAATTAATTTTTAGCAATATAAAATAATTACTTGGAATGCAAAATTTTTATATGACCGTCACGGAATAAGAGCTCAATTTTGGCATTCGAACATTCACTTGTTAGAAAAACGAGGCTATCTCGAGAATATTTTGGACACACGAATCTTATCGAAATCCACAGGATGTTGAAGATATAAACAGACAACCTCGGAGAATTTTTGAAAGAAACGACCTCTTTGTACGGGCGCATGAAGAAAAACGCGCGAGGGGCAGCATCCCGTTTTAAAATCTATTCATAAACACACACACACACACACACACACACACACACACACACACACACACACACACACGATGTTAAAAAGAAACGATGTTACGTTCGTTAAGACGCGTTTTCCATCGTAAGAGATCCGCGTAAATCCGAAATTTAATTTCTTTAAAACGAGATGGTACACCGACCGTTCTGGCGCCGCGCCAGAGGGTAATTTAGTACCGGCGAGACGGTTTTGTTGAAGGTATATACTATATATTAATCTTGCGCCGCGCGTATTTTTTCAAATATATTTTTCGCAACTTCTTTATAACGTTTCAAATTAGATTAAGTTTGGTACGTTTTATGATACACACACATATGAAAAACTTTCCAATAAAAAAATCACGCGAGAAAAAAAAATTCAAAATTAAAAATGCTAAATATGTACATTCTAAATATTTCTTTTCAAGAGAAGGGAATCTCTAATTGGCATATCAAAAAATTCCAAGAATTTAAAGAAATGAAGGGCTACTCTCTTAATTATAAGCGTATTTATCGGAGCATTGCCTTGAGCGAATATGAGTCGAAAAACGATAATCACAAGACATAACAAGAGCATAACAAACTCTGCGATTTGTGACGTCAGACAATATTTAAAAAAATTCTACATCTAATATATTCTCTATTATACGAGAAATAGATATTTTCGATAAACTTTAACTTTCTATGAGGTCGACCAAATATTGTTGAATAGAAAATAAGAAGGCAATTACGCGGGCATCTAACGAAGATGCAGAATTACTTGACAGAAGAAAACAAGCTTATTGACACGCTACATTTTTTTATTGATAAGTTTCAATCAATGGTCAATATTTTCATGTAATGCCAGGATTTTTAATTTTTAAAGAGTTACAATTCTCTTTTTTTATGTAAGCACAGATTCGTACACATGTACTGTGATAACGTTTTTAAAAAACTTGGTAGAGTGTGCATCATGTACGATAGTGCGGCTAAACTGTGTCAGTATCAATAGATATTATAGCTATATATGTACGTATACAAGATTAGAGAAGTTTACGTCTTATAAAAGGATCTTTGATCTCTCGGCGTCTATTATCCGCGTCGCGTGCGTATGAAAATGTTAAACATTGGTTTAATACATCACGTGCATTCCTGGGAAATGTGACATCTCGCGTAATAAATGAATTTTGCATAACGATATTTGTAAAGAGAATTATATCATAGAATTTATAACTAAAAGAATTAAAAATGTTTGTTCTCTACCTTAAAAAAAATATTTGCGAATTTGCTTTTCTTTATCGCATGGAAAATACTTGGATAAATTGTAAAACTAAAATTTTCCAATTACAAAAGGGTTTTACCAAATAAATTATAATATTTCTCAAAATAACGTATGTACGTAACTGGATGTAATTTAAAAGTTAATAATGTAATGTGAAAAAATAGAATATGTATAAAAATGTGACAAGTTATAGTTACTGTATTAAAAAGGCTCGAATGATACCGAGAAATCGTTTCGAGATCATTTAATTCTATTAATGTAGATTAACTGTAACCTTGATTTAACTTGTTAACTACTGTTTATCTCTTTCTAATTCTAAAAACTAGAAAAAGATAAAGAGTAAAGGCTGCGGTATACGATGAATATTTTCCTCCTAAATTCCTTGCGTTTTAATGAATTAGCAGAAATTCTGCGTTTTCTTGGTACAACTCTAGCAATTTATTAAACTAACAAAATTTACTTAATTTTAATAAATATTTATTTTAATAGTTCTGACTTAACGTATACTTACAGTAGATAAATATTTATTCAATAAAAAAATGATACTTAAATCAAACGAATAGTTCTTTTACCAAATAAATATATGTTTACGTTTAATAAATATTTATTAAAATTTAGTAAATTTTTTTCAGTGCAAACATTCTACACGATGAAACAATGCATTGCGTTTCCCGGCTTAAGTAAAAGCGGAATTAAAGTTAATCTACATTGTTTAAAAATAAACATCAATGTTTGTTATTTCGCGCGAAGAATCGACAGACGAGCGCTCACCTGTTCGCAGCTTTCCTCGACGAAGCTTCTCACAAGGGCATATTAAAATTTCGTTCTATGTGCCGTCTGCAGATCCTCCAGTTGAAACGAATAGACTCGGCGTGCGAAAGAACGAGCGAAAATACGTCTCTTCCTCTCGATTCGCGATTTTGTTTTCCTCCGTGTCAGCCGCAGCCGCTTCACATCATCGCGCGAGCTTCGCTATGTTTTTTTTCTTTTTCTCTCGCTGATGTTCCTTCTTTTTTTACTTTTCGGCGGCCGCGTACGTTTCCATGTGCCGGCTGCGGCGGAGGATACGACTCGAGGCGAGAACCGCTAGTAAACTAAACTGAAGTTTCGGCTTGCGGAGGAGTAACTCTAATCTTCGAATCCCCCACTATTTCCGCGCCACGATGTTCCGTCAGGAGCGGATTGAATTGCGCGGTGTGCGGTTCAACGAGGCCGTCGTGCGGAACGCTATCTGTGACAGTTTTCAGAAAGAAATTGTCAGTGTACCCATTATTGTTACTAGACCTTCAAAATTCGACATTTCAGAATTAGATTCATTTTCGTTCCTGCGTACGTGTGTGTTAAACGGAATAAATTTCAATGATTGCATACACATACATTCAACTAGTTATAGACCTTCCTCTAGCATCATTTCAAATACTCACTATGTATTATTTAATAATTTTACTACGTTAAAGTTAATAAGTTAAATTGAAAATAAATTTCTAAATTTTTATCATGATTATTCATCTAATCGATATTAAGTTTTTGACTTACGGTTACGTATGTCTCGATCAATTTTACTTTATTTCCCGATTCTTATAATATACAATATAATCTTGTCATTTTTTAAAATAAGTATTAGTGTGTATCGATCCATCGTGTGTGATAACACATAATCTACTAATAATTCGAAATAATTCTCACTTAATAACAGCAGCAACAACAACAACAACAACAACAACAACAACAACAACAATAATAATAATAATAATAATGACAATAATTTGATTTATTGCGTGTGAGGATTATGAATAGAGATTACATGTATATAAAATCATGGTAATCATTCATAGTAATATTCAAATTTGCAGAAAATGATAGGATTTTCCAAGCGGGCACTCGATGAAGGGTTGCCGTCGATCCTGATCGGTCGATGTCGTAGATCTTCGTGCCGTTCGCGTTTCCTCGGCGGCGCGTTTTAAAAGAAGAGACGCGGATTTTACTATCAGCATTTGCCGCAAGGCCTCGGAGGCGGGAGGTGTACGTCACGCCGTCGCGTCGTACCCCAGGCACGGCGCCACTCCTCTCTTCCTGTGTGGACGCACTGGACGCGCAACGAATCGTAATTGGCCCCGGCTTACTCCCGCGGATTAGATTGCAATTTATCTTGGCCTCTTTGACCCGGCCGTGTGCTCCCCTCGGCCTCGCCGCGCCTCGCGTAGGACTAGCACGCGTATCCTCGCCATTCCTCGCCTCCGCGCGGTAGGTCGCGTGCACGTCGCATGCCAGAAAGAGGAACTCGCGAAAAATGTAGTAGCTGGAATTGAGATTTTTCAGCCCGTCGCGTCGACGCGCGATATATGCGGTATCGCGAGAATTTAATATTCACCCTCGGAAAAAAAACGCTGCGCGTGCAACCGAAAAAGACTTCAGACCCATCGAAGCGTAATATATACGTATATACGAGTACACAGTCACGCGAATTAAATATCATGTTTGTTGCAACATTATATGTATATCTATGTATATCTCTCGTTATAGATTGCCGATACTTTAAAGCGCGTTCAGAGGATTGTTGGGTAGCGAAATTCAAATTAGTTTGCGAAGCGTACTTCGGAAATTTTATTTATACAATCTGGAAATTTAAATTCCAGTGAATAATTCAATCGTTAAGTATCATGTATTATAAATGTTCACAAGGTGAATGTTATTTCTACTACCTATTTCTACTCATTTAAGACAAACTGTACTAAAAACAGAGATTTAAATGGCCTATTCTCTTGTCTGTGTAACATTTAGCGAAAAAATGTAATTACTATATGACTCATATTATATATTAAGACCTATAATATGAAGACCTATCATTTTAAAGACTTTTGTTATAAATAATCATGAATTAAACGCAATATGTAAACAAATGTACGTATATCTACTTAGCAGAAATCGCGATGTTATCTAGTGTGTGTAACCCTAATTTCTACTCATAAAACTGTAATGTTTTATTCGTCAATATTGGATTTGATTATGAGTTTATTGATCTTTTCCAAATGAATAATGCTTTTTATCAAATTTTTAAACACATATTTTCATACAAAACAAAGCACGTAAATAATAAATCACTAATAAGATAACTCTTTTGAAACAGCTTCTTATAAGACATCGTAAGATTAAGACTTTCTTGAGAATATCTTAAATATTTATTTTTTACGGATTTTTTTCTTACACTTCTTGATACTTGTTTCTTGTAATACTTGTATAATTTATTTTAGGCTTGTTTAAATCTAAAACGTAAATAGATTTTCAATTTGTTTTGAGTTTAGACACAATAATAATTTAAAAATAATATATTATACAATTTAAATAAATATAAGAAGAATGAAATATATATTTATATCTGGAGGTTATAGTATTGAATGAAATGAGTCGAAATAGGAATTCATAGTCGAACGTATTGCTAATCACCTATTATTTCCACAAAAAAAGCCACAATAAGTAGCAGAGAAGCACGAAGAAGTCCGTTGTTTGTTAAAGACACAAAAACTTTTCATGGAACGGTGCAGATTTTGCTTACTGGATTTTGTGACTGGATAAAATCCGAATCACTAATGCTTGCACAAATCAATAGCGTCACGACCGAAGTTGCCAATGGTAACGACTGCTTGAATTATGATTATTATGAAATTCATTTTTAAATACATACTGCTACCTGGCGAGCAGCGAGCCCATACAACTCACGCGGGAGTATATAAATAATTGATTGTATAATTAATATTTCTGTAAATTCTATCAGCTGAATATTTATATTACGAAGAAAAGTTTAGTTGGTGAGTAGAAATCGGGACTTGAGTAGAAATACAGGGACATTGACCTTACGTACATAATGACAGTTAGCAATGAAATTCTTATTTAGTTGACATTTATATGTTGACATTTTGTAGTTGTCAATCCTTTTTTTTTTTTAAATTTCTATACTTTTTTATTTCGAAAATAGAACATATCTGTATATATTTAAATGTTGTAGGAGATATATACATATAATTATTTTTTATCCTAATTCTCATATATTGTAATATTTATTTTTTATTCCAATTCTCATATAATATTTAACAAGATGGGAAATCACTCTAACGACGCTGAAAGTGCCATATTTTAAGGTAAGGAATACAATGAAACAACGGATTATAAATTTTACTCAAGTAGAAAGCGTAAGATTTAACAATAGATCTTAATCGTCCTCTAAAAGTTATTTCAGAATCTTTTATCTCAATTTTTATTTTGTCGAAGAGAGATGATAGGCTTTTATTTTTTTTTTTTTTTTCATACCAATGTTTTTTGACGATCTTTTTTTTTAATATTTCTTTATTTTTTTCCACATCCCAGTCGACACAAATTAAAAGTAACACGTAACATTAATTTTGCACTCAGCAATAATATTAATATTATAAAAGATAGTTTTACATGACAGTTTTTAGTTGATATCGACAGAAACGTGAAATTATAAATATAAATATACATATTTTTCCATTTCATCAACTTGCAATTCCATTCGCGGGGACTTGCACGGAGAAGAGACTCTTGAAAAAGTTGCGGTTTGAAAGATCTTATATCAGTGTCAGGAAACAACCAGTTTTTTTTTAATTTCAACATAATCGTACGACAACTAAACAAGTGAAAAAAAAAAAAACGATTACGAAATGAGCAAATTTACTTTTCCGTCAACAAGACTCAAAACTCTGCTCGATGTGCTTCGTTGAATCCGCTTACGATCGCACTATTGAGCAACGTTTCGAGAGAGGAAAATAAATCGGATGATGCTTCTTTGCAGTTGTTTCCAAAAGCAAAAATATTGCAACCTGTTACGATGCACATGACCCACATCGCGAGAACAAACTGTAAGCGACGAAGGCGAAAGCTTGATGCGTGTCGTAGTATCAATGCAGCACTTTCACGATTTCTGAAAAATGTAAGAACTAGCGCAGCTATGACGCGGAGTATCCTATTAGAATTAATTTGTTCTTATCTGTCGTAGAAAGTTGTGAAACAATTTCTTGTCGGCCTTTTATGACCGAAAGGATGCGCGTGACTGACATTAAACTGTCTAATAATTTTCGAATTTGAGTTAGTACATTGTTAAAAGATCAAACATACGATAAAAAACATGATTATCCGTTCTGAAATACAGTCACGCTTACTAAACTTTGTTTTAATTTTATGAATACTTGTTTGTGATGCGCTCAAATTATACCAAACAGGTTTCATTACATTGAGAGAGTTATCGTTCTGTCAGCAAAACTATTATTAATAACATTCGCTTTAGTAATAGCATGACTTAGAAAAAGAGTAATTAAATTAATTAGATGGAAAAATTTTGCTAGGAAATATTTATTGTTTCTTTATTATCTATTTATTTATTTTATTTTAGGACACTACAAAGTACTATATATTTTTGTAGATTTATTGTCTCGTCCATTAAATTAGTTTCTTTTAACAATTTAACATTTTATTGTAATTTAGAAAACATAATCTATATCTATATTTATGACTTTTTTCGAGATGTCATTAATTATCAATGGCATCATTAAAGTTAATTTTCTAAAATATTAATATATAAGTAAAAATGACTCTGTGCACACACACACACACACACACACACACGCGCGCGCGCACAGAGAGAGAGAGAGAGAGAGTTATCTTCGACAGAGAGAATAAAATAAAATAAAATAAAAGTTATTATCTCTCTTTATGATAAAATAAAAATTGAGTTAAAAACTGTTGGAATTTTTTTTAATATTATGAAAATCTACTCTAGAATATACGTATATTCTAGAAAACATATATATACATACAGAAGTCAATTCATTATATCAGAGAAATGAATTCGTTTACGATGCGTTAATAAGAATAATTTTCACCGTATATTAAATTGTCGATGCATATCAGGAAGATCTTCGCAGACAGTTCGATGACTTTATCGCGATCTGGAATTAATTATTAATCAGAGCGGCGTGAAAAGCATGCATGCAAGAAAAGTAGATACTATTAATAATCTCCAGACAACTCCTCCTACAGGTAGGTATGAATTATTCAAATAACGTCAAAGCTTCCGCAACTTATTTGTTGTCCTTAAAGAACCGTACGGGATTCAGATGGCAGATCAAGCGATTATTTACGGCGCCGTCCCCGATTGAAATATAAGCCTCGAGTTAAATATTAAACGGTGTAATTGACATACTGCGACTTGTCTGCCTCTGTTGGCTGTAGCGTTTTATGCATCTGTGCGTATAGATGTGTGTGCGAGATTAAATAATTGCTTCAACATATATTATGTGACGGTGGACACGGAGAGGAGACACAAGACAAAGTAAATTGACTTAACTGCTAACGTCCATTTTGATCATAATCGTAATTGAATGTGACGTAAAAGTTATGACTGACCGATTGTCAAACATTCTCATCAAATTTGTTAATCCGTATTTCGCGCTAATTGTGGCCAGCAAAGTTAGAAAACAATTCCGAAAGAAAAAAATCGTATGGCATAAATTAGATAAATACAAATTGTGTGATATATACAATATTGCGTTCTGTAAAGATTCATCATATCAAATATCAAATATTCATTTCACATATAAGCTTCTTCCAGAAAGAACAAGCTCCTGGAAAAGAAATAATTTAGTAGAATGAATTAGATGAATCAGATGCAATGAAACAGG
The DNA here is from genome assembly GCF_001594115.1 of Trachymyrmex septentrionalis. Classification (NCBI taxonomy): domain Eukaryota; kingdom Metazoa; phylum Arthropoda; class Insecta; order Hymenoptera; family Formicidae; genus Trachymyrmex; species Trachymyrmex septentrionalis. The sequence goes on along the minus strand of NW_017305988.1, from coordinate 68,886 downwards.
AGTCTAGATAAAGGAAAGGATAATTTTTCGTATTGTGAGATTGCGTGGGGTGAAGAAGACGAGAAACTTTAACAAAGCATGCGGAGATAATCTACCGCTACTTTATTAAAAATGTAAAACAGTCGGAGCACTCCAGGTACAAAGATGATACAATGATGTGTTTTTTTAAGTAAAAAGAAAACACCTCGTGGAAATAAAATGATAACCTCGAAACCAGCGAGAGAGAGAGAGAGAGAGAGAGAGAGAGAGAGAGAGAGAGAGAGAGAGAAAGAGACGATCCTACGTGTCGTGATATCTGCAGTAGGCGCTGTCCTCGATGAGTTCCTGAGAAATCCATTCCTCCGACGGAAACTGGTGCAACAGAGTCGCCGCGTGATCCTCCACTTCCTTGAGGACACGTAATAAATTTCCGCCTACAAGCTTCTTTATATCGGTCGCGGACCATCTACGGTCTCTGGTCAGCTCGGCCAGCAACAAGGGGTAGCCGGAAACGTCTGGCAATTCTGTCGGTGGCCTGAATAAGTGCAAATATTTCTCTCAATTCTTTTATCGCCTAGGTCCATCGAATTCTGTTCGAAAATACGTTATGCAATAGAATAAAATAGTAATCTCTCATAATTGCTTAATATTTTGAATCTATATCAAGCATATAGAATACAAAAATTTATTATATTCTGTCATTACACAGGCAATCATGAAATAAATTTGAACTTAATAGACACAGATGGCAGATTGAAAATTAAACAATCGTACATTTATTTTTTATAGCGAAAAAGCACGAAATATTCTGCCAAATATATACTCATTCTTTGAATGGAATAAAATTAAATACCTTGTTGATTATCTTTCAATTAATGAAATTAGTAACGAGATCATTATTAATTATAAGGTATTTTTAATTGCGAAGGTATTTTAGCAGCTTTAATTGTAAGTAAAAAATAAATGAATGTTGAAATAAACTGTCA
>NW_017305988.1:56106-67821 GCF_001594115.1 Trachymyrmex septentrionalis | reverse complement strand
TATATATATTATAGTACAGTAACTCGGGAAAACTATTGTATTAATTGAAAAGTACTTAATTTTCGTAGTGCGTTGCGTAATTTCCGCAAACATACATTAGTGCTACTAGAGCATAATAAAGATATGGCAATGCTGGCGCGTTTTCAACTACCTCAATATCCCATCGTAACCCGCACCGAGGCCCACGTGGTTCACTCCAGCTATTCGTCTGATGTGATTGATGTGAGCTGTAAAAAGAGACGGCGTTGTGTCTCGTTCCCTATCTCTGAGTTTTTGACGTTTACTACTATTTCAATCCTCGATCTCTTTTTGATGTTTCTAACGCCGCGCTACTTACGCACCTATAATGTCGTACATGGAGGCCTTATCGCTGCAGCTCAAATGCGCGCTGTCGAAACTGACCATAACCAGACCACCATTGAGAGACTGGAGGAAGCAGAGATGAAAGCTGCGCGATTAATCCTTGGGAAAACATTGTGTCACCGCGATAAACACTTAGGTAATAATGAAACATAATTTTTTTTGCTTTTCCACGAATTAATTAAAGATAAATGTTTAAATAAGAATAAATTCTTACAAAAATATTATCTACATTCCTATCAGGAAAACAAATAAAAGCTACAATTTACAATAATGTTTGTATTCAAAATCGGAAACAAGAAGGGGAGTAAATTTTAAATATTCAAAAGAGAACAATTCATTCAACGCAAAAAATCAACGTAAAAAATTGCTATTTATGATAACAGAATTGATAAACTCTTCCTCTTTTCCTGAAAAAATTCTGGATACGCCCATAAAATTAAATAATATCTTTCTACTTCTCTAATTTATTTCTACGAATCATCATTTATACTTTGCTCATCACAGCGGTTTCGAGACACACATAATTTTTTGTTAAATATGCATGTGTAATAGTCATCCGTATATATAACTTCCACAGAAGAAGTTTTTTCTTCCTTACCAAATTTCGCAGCACATCATCTGGGACGTTACTCGAGGAATTGCAGAGAGCCTTGGCAGCGCTATGTGAGAATATAACGGGCGCCTTTGTCACAGCAAGGGCGTCCTTCATCGTCCTCACCGAGACGTGAGAGAGATCCACAAGCATACCGAGCCGATTCAGCTCTCGGACGACCATCTTGCCGAACGGCGAGAGACCGTCGCTGTGAAAATCAGAGGGTGTTTCCGAATTTGGATCGTCTACGGAGCATGAATCCGCCCTAGAAATCAAAATCAATATTCGGATATTCAATATTACAATTCTTAAAAAATCCAATAAAAAAAATGCCGACACAATTAAGATTTATTTCAAATGCAAATGCGAAATTTCCATGCAGCTACTTCCTTTCAGAACCAAGATGTCACTTATCTGTATTTAAGCTAATCGCGCTCGGCATAAGATGTAATAAACTTCTAGGGACTTATTAGGCTCTCTTCGAACAATTAATCTAAACACAAAGTACTACAGCGATGTGAAAGCAAACGTTAGCACAAGATGCCAATTTGCTCCTCCAAGGTTCATTCCTTTCCGCTGTCATTACCGCGCGCAACGCTCATGTGCACGTCTCGCGAGCGTAGAGACGTTAATCTTCCCAAGCAGCGGTCAAACTCACCACGGAGTATTGCACTTGTGGGTCAGGGTCATGTAGCGTGCGCCCAGCCGATGGAAGCTCCTCAGCACCGCCATGGAGGTGCCGATGCTGTGGCCACCCTCTATGCCCACCAGGCTGGCGATCACCCCGTCCCGATGTGCGTTCTCCAGCTCGCTGCTCGTCTTCACCAGCCGAACGCGTTTGGGGTAGCGTGACGTGAGCCGGCGTACGATGTCGATCTGCTCAAGGGTGAGTTGCACGGCATCGAGGAACTGGGCTTCGCATGGTACGTAGGCCGACCAGAATTGCGCCCCGACGATCCCCTGCTCCAGACGGATCAGGTCGGTCTGCCATTGCGGACCCCAGCTGCTGTTGCGCGACAGATCCTCGTCGAAGGGAAAGTTATCCAGCTTCGTGCTGCCGCGGTGCTTGCGCAGGTTCCAGGCGAAGTCGTTGTGTCTGACGAATGATTCATACAAGATGATAAATGCAAATTATAATTTCGATGTACAGACATATTTTTTTCTATTGTATTTTTTTCTTTTTGATTAAAGATTTAGGGATAGAACGTAATTTGTCGTCTTATTTTAAAGCTTTAATTGATATTAAAAATTTGGAATTTCTCTAAGATTCCGAATAATCGCGGTCGATTATTTTTAGCAATTTTCTTCTTAGTACTATTGCTCGTGGTGACTTTTCTCATATGCCTATGGTGCGCATGCTGCTTGTACACAGTCATATGGGAGTATGGGACCTACTCTAGTTTAACGTCGATTCCGAACGACAAAATGGTAGAAAAGTTTCCAGGGCAAGTATACTACTTGGTAGTTTGCCATTTACCTTGTGAGAGGAGCTAATTGCTAATAATTGCGTCGAACCCGGGATCTCTATAGTATAGCAGACCAGTGCGCTGTCTGCTACGCCACGCTCGCGCTCATTTTTAGCGATAAGTATATTTTAATTCGGAGTAAAATCTATTTATATATAGAGCTAGAAGTATTTTCCTTTTATAAATAAAATACAACTGTTACCCATCGATCAGTGGAATCTCTGAAAGCATTCTTCGGACCACCTGTAGTCTAGCTTCCAGCAGATGAGAACTTCGAAGTTCCAAAGCTAAAGGCAGACCTACTCCAGCCACTAAGGCACATCCGAGGAAGAAGAATCCAGTCATTACCATCCATCTTCTCACTGCACTGCCTCCTACAACATTGACCGATATCAAAATCAGCAACCTGGAATATTATATTCATTACACACAAATATTAGCATGTTAAAATTAGAATATTATATAGATTCAAAAGCAGCCTATTGCAGCGGAAACCATCGGCGAAACGACATCGGCCACAGCAGAATCTTCTCGGATCGGGAAGACCAGCCGAGCATAGATCGTATCTATCCGTACGTGAAATCACCATGACTGAAACTTTGATCTGTGATTGAGGAGATCGCCGAGCCGTAAATAGAAATCATATCAAATCACTCGCCACTCGTCGTTCCTCGTCGCGCGACAGATTTTTCTTCCCTTCGCTCGCAAATGCTTTTACATAAGCGAGCTCGCTGACGTGCAAAATTGGAGAAAAGAAAGAAACTGTTGAAACTGTCGCGTTCGACCATCGGAAACGACCGGGGATGATGGGATAATCGAGAAAGTACTCGGCAATCGAGCGCAACCCGACGAATTAAATCCGTGCTAATTTGATTTTACTAGTCGTCACTTATTCTGATGACTGTAATTATAATTGCTATTATTAGATATAATAATGCGAGTATAATAATGCAATAGTATAATACATTTATGTAGAAATGTAGCTAATTTGAGAGAAGATCCGTATCTCAATCTTTATACACATATATTAAAATAATAGTTGTCTATAATAATGCACTAAGATTTAACTTGTTATAAAATTAATTAAATACTCAGAATGTATCTTTCACACTTAATTCTAACATAAAATTTTCTATACGAGACTGTTATATGAGAATGTTATAATTTTTTAAAAGTACGAATCTTTTTACGTCGATAGAACGTAAAATAATTTTTAGTTTTAATCTTATCCTCTACAATATGACAATTTTTGCTTTACTCCCTCAGAGTGTATTAAGAAATTACAAAAATAAAAAATACTTTTTATACTTAAAGTTCTCCATACTTATAAGGATTCTTATAATTTCTTACAAATTTAGTTTTTGCAAGACAGAATATAAACTGAAATATTATATCACACTGAACCTCTCAAGTATTCTAATTTTATCCTGTGTGCAATAATGACTTATATGGACATACTCACTGCTCTCTCTTGATGGTTCTTTGGCCTTGTTGAAGGAAGTCGAGACACCCGTGTCCTTGATGTGGTGAAGTGCATCGCCGTTGGGCAATTTTCTCATGAATTCTGGAGACGAGAGCTGCAGGCAGGTCTGCAAAAGCGCGTTGATTTACAAAGCTAGCAATCCGAGCAATCGTCTCCGTAAATTAAATTCTAAGATTGCAACGATTGCATAATCTCTGCGTATTATCCGCATTGCGCGAATCGTCGCGTTTACGCCGGTATTAGCGGCTCGTAAGTTATTATGAAAGACGCGTGTATCGTGAAGAAAAACACGTCTGCCTTGAGAGAAGAAATAAAAATTGAAAACTACTTTGCATGAAACATCCCTGCAAGACGATTTTCGCAGTCGATTGTAAAAATAACATCAACGTGAATCAACATTTCGAGAAGTTTACGCAAATTATCTCGTGACGTCGTCCCGCCAATCAAACATATAGCACTTATCGTAAAGTCTGATTCTATTTTTTAAATAGAAACTAACTGTGCGTAATTGGAACCATCTTCGGAGCTTTATCTTGAAAACATCTTTTTAAAAGGATGTCGTTTTGCTTATAGAAAAACATTCATAAATGAAAAATTTTGATTAAAAATTATTAATCAGTAAATACCAATTAACAATAATACAACAATGTTATAATTTCCTATTCAATAATGTAACTGTTATTACAATATGTGTTATACATTACATTTATGTTGTTAAATGAAAAATTATAATATTGATGTAACGTTACTGTTAGTCAATGTTCATTGGTTTGATTGATGTTTACAAAGATTCAAAAAATATAGAACATATAATATAAATATAATATATCCATATATATAAGCAATATATATAAGAATATATTCATAGGAATTGTTAAGAAGCGCTTCTATATACATTGTTTTCCAACTTTCTCCATTATGTCACGAAATAAAATAAATAATATCTCGGAGAGGTGTTGTAGACAAGCTCAATTCACCTTTGCTCCAGAAAAAAAGTCAAGCTAAGAACGACACGCGTAGCATCCCCGTGTGTGTGTATGCGTGTGTGTGCGTGCGTGGGCAGCTCGATCATTAATTATATATAGGAGGTAAATAATATATATTTCAACGGATACTCTCTGGGGATATCCTCAGACTCGTAGACAAGTTAATTAGGAGACAACTCTCTCCTCGACACAATTAACGAATTAGTAGGATATTTAGCTGGGCTTACCGTCCTACCTACCTCCGAAAGGATGTCGACTTCCTTTCTCCTGGGAGGCGGTGAGTGATACACCATGCCATCCTTACCGACACCGTAGAGTTCAAACATCTTTCTCTCCGACGTCCTTTCGTCCGTTCTTTACCCTTGCGCCAGGGTTTTTGCTGGTACCGCCGCTATCGTAAATACGGAGGGAACGGCGTCCCGACGCGGCGTCGAGCCTCGGCGCACGCGTCAACCCCATATCGATCCGGTCTTGCGCGAGTCTGAAAAATTATTAACAATCGTCGAGATGTTGCATCGAGAATGTTGCTTGTCAACTCTCTACGCCACGTAACTTGGAAATTACATTTAATTAAATTTAAAAAAATATTTGTACTCTCTTCTCTTAATTATTATAATATCTCAATGAGTATATATCTTAATTAATATTCCCCGTTTACCAATCGCAATAATTTATTTTTTTTTTATAAGCAAAAGGAAAGAATTCGGTTATAAAAAAATTAACGCATGAATAAATATTATAACAATATTTATTCATCCGTATAACAAATCAAACTAACCAAGACTCCTTATAAATCAAAGAACTGGAAAGGATACGGGCAGTAAAATAGACGTGTTTATCGATTACTTTTCAACTTTCTTGTTCTTGGAATTGATTAACATTTTTCCATCTGTTATCTTGGAAAATTACTAGCTAAAAAAAGTGACTCACTGTGTCTCATACTGACTGGCCAACACTATCAGGAGCCGGTTCTTGAATTATTTTTATAGTAATGTTTGCGACATGGTGCTCTGTGAGTATGGTGAGCGTCTTATATTTGCTGGATAATTAATTATAATCTTAAAGTTGTTTGATATAAATTAGTCCTCTATATTCTATTTTACGATATTTCCTCATTTCTTTTCTTTTTTTCTTTTCCTTTTTCTTTCACTCTTTTTGGTTGTAATTTAAATTCTCGGTGTAGGGGAGCTCACCAAGACAGGATAACTTTTATTCACAATTTTTATATATGTTAGTTTATGCTGTCTCTGAGGCAGGCTCAAAACATGAGCCGAAATATGTAAGCGCGTTTTAGTGAATAAAAAAGTTTCACATTTCATAGGTATACGAGTATTATTTGCGCGACGTCTTCTGCGCTTGACTCCTACTGTCCGTATCCTTTCCAATATCTATTTAAAATATATATATATACAACATTGAATAGACTATATATAATATAACCACAACTCCAAGTTTAATATTATAAAGGAGGGAGAGGGAGGGGTCAGTGAAAAATAAAAATTATTACGTACACTTATTTTAGTTTGATATACATGAAAGAAAAGATTCTATCAGAGACAATGAATTATATATAGTTAAAAACTTTGCTTTGAATATTTCTGCCGATTAAGTCAATAATAATTTGATCAAGGTCTTTCCAAGCAGAATAACATGTTCTGTTTGTTTAATAATTATTTTAGAATTATTTTAATATATCATTATGATTGTTTGTCCTGCTCGAGTCTTTTTGTTAGTTTAATATACATATACGTATAATAAAAGAAGAAATTACAACTTAATTAGCTATACTGTATAGTATCGATATTGAAAAAAATGATAAAACAATGAAGACAATGATGAAAAGACCAATTGAGATAACTAAATAAATAGAATATCTCAACAAAAAATAATTGATCGAATCGATGCTGATACAACATCGATCAATCAATCGCTTCTGGGAGTTTATTGTATAATATTTTGAAATGAGAGTGATATATGAAATTATAAATATTTTAGTAAATATTTGCTAACTTTTGTCATTTTCACCTCATTTCAGGAGTGCGTTCCGTTTCACGCGTAAATGTGTCATTTTATCATTTTTTAATATTTAATGAAGAAGAAAATGAAATGATACATATCATGTGTGAGAAACGAAACGTATTTCAGCACAAGATACGCATTCAACCACCTACACATAAGATTGCAATGGACCGTCATGAGGGGGAGGTGGGGGGGGGGCTTTTAGTTTATTATTCTAGCTTTAGCCTACAACTGACATCTCTGAAATCTTAGAAAATACGCGTAAACTTCAATCGAAAATGATATACCTCGAAATCGATTTGTTCTTTGATATCCTGACTAAAATGTTCCATCCTCCCGCGCTCGAGCGTCAGCGAGTGTCAGCCGCGGAGTGGTGCTTGTGACGTCACTGTGAGGCGGCAGGCGATTGTATATGTTGTACATGGTGCTGCCATCGGGAGACAGATTCCGCAGCCACGGCGCCACGCCGTCCATGCGAATTCGCGATAATAAAGGGAGCGTTCCTCCTCCCTCCTCCCTTACCGACCGCCATATTGTTTGCGATATTCCGTGTGTTCCGTGTTGTACGCACGTTCCTCCGGTTGAGGTTCCTCACACTTTTTTCTCAGCAGCGCGTGTCACCCGCGTAACGTTCTTCTCGCGGACAGTGTTACGGAAAATCGGCAAACATTTCGCGCAAGGACAGCATGAAGAAGATCAAGGATTACTCGGACGAGGACGATTACGAGGTGGACGATCCGGATTATCCGGAGGTCGAGGGCGCCTCCGAGGAGGAGTGGACTCCGGAGGCCGGGACCGAGGTAAATTAACACGCCGCGCTTTCACTACATTTTTTTTCATCCTGTCACGCCCACGGAAGAGGATGGCTAATTTTCTTTTTTTCTTTTTTTTTTCTTTTTTTTTCTTTTTTTTTTTATCATGTTTGTATCGTTTGCGCGATGAAGGACGCTCGTTTGAGAGGAGAAAAGAGAACGAGAGCGAGCGAGAAGAAAGAGAGAGATGGTGAGAGCGATCGACTCCGATGCTCCGGCGGAATTTCGCCGTAACTTAGCTGCTCCAGCCAGAAACGAGAAATGCTTGTCGCAGAATTCGCGCTTCTTACGGCTTTTCCTCCCGACGAATCGGACTCGCGCCAAGAATGCGCTAGGTAAAACGATACCAGTGTATTGCGAGACCGTGACGGAGCGAGGCGTCGGCGGCGGACGATATTGGCTGATGTGTTCCCCCTTGTGTCGCGGGCGCGGGAAGAAACTCGCTCGAGGTAAGATCCTCGGCGTCGAGTCCGCTTCTGAAACCACGACGTGTGGTTTCCCATACGGCGACCCGGTCGCGCTGTCCAGACGTATCTTTCGAGATAGAGCCATTCGTCTAGCACGGTCTCTTCTCGTCTCGCATTGCTTCGCGACGGCCATCGTCGCCGGCCGGTTGGTTCAGTTGGTTGGTCGGTTGCTCATGGCGCCGGTGGCGCCGCACCCGCGCCGCTCGGCAATATTTCAAATCACCAGTAATCACCACTTCGCCAGAAGAGAATATGTATGTACTACGGACTACGGTACTACAATCTGGTTCCACATAATGTTAATAACTTCAATCCCGATTCAATTTATTCTTCATTCTTTTCCTAATTCTAAGAATTAGAAGATTTAACATTAGAAAAAGATAAACAATAAGTTAAACCGAGATTGAAGTTAATTTTGGCATCGGTAGAACCGGACCTACCGTACTGTCCGTTTCTACAAATATGTAAATTGACTTTAATCTTGATGACTTTAACTTACTTTTTATCTTTTTCTATAGTTTTAAAAATTAGATAAGAGAATGAAAGAGTAAATTAAATTGAGATTGAAGTTAATCATCTACATTAGTAGAAATGGACGTCCGACTGCTTGTCTCTTTGATACCCGTTTCTATCAATGTAGATTAACTTTATCTCGGTTCATCCTTTCCTAATTTTCGGAATTACAAAAAAGTAGAGTTAGTGAACCTAAATTAAAATTAGACTACACTGGTAGAAGCGGACAAGCAAGGTTTCGAACTAAATTCTGATTAGCTTAATCGGTGATTGTTTCAACTGACAGAATTGTTTAAAGCGAATTTTTTCTAATTTTTAAGGATCCCGCATAAATTATATGGTTACAAATTATAAAGTAGTTTCAGTCGAATTGGCTGAATATTTTATGTATTGCAGTTCTCGTCATTCCGAACAAATGTGCACATTGAGACATGACGACAAGCTCAGAATGACAAGAACTTACAACATCAAGAATTCAACCAATTCGACTGAAACCACTTTTGCACATGATTTGTGCGAGGTTCTTTCTGAATGTAATTGCCAATCTAATCTTTTTCTTGTTAAATATGTTAAATTATTAATAGTTCTATCTAAGTAGTAGAAAAAATATTACTTGATCAGTACTTAATCAAAATTACTCTAATGTTTACCCTCTCTCCCCCATGTAGATTAATTTTAATTTTTGTTCAACTTACTCTTTATTTTTTCCTAGTTCTAAGAATTAATTCCGAGATTAAAGTTAATCTACATTAGGCACCAGAAAACCATATCAAACATTTTTCAAGATATCTTCTTGTTAATTGTTAGACATAGTTTAGTTTGTTACGTTAATGAACTAAGGGATGTTCACATAGTGTTATATATTTCTGACTTAAATTGTATATTTTTCTATCATTCGTTTTAAACTTTCGTGGAAGCATGATTATTATGAATGCGATTAAAAGTATATAATAAAGAAAGAAAGAGAAAATATTTAATTTTGATATATTATTTGTGATTTTTTTAATAGGCTGGCACTAAAATAAGGCCACAGAGAGGACCAGGAAAAAAGCGACAGCACTCTGAAGAGGAGGACGAAGAGGAAGAAGAAGACTTCGAAGAGGATGAAGAGGAAGAGGAAGAGGAATCTGATTCTGATACAGGAAAGAAGTCAAAGAGGAAAAGGCGCTCTAAGAAAGACGATGATGAAAAGGAGGATGAGGAAGATGACGATTCTGATGACAACAGTTTCAACGAATCTGGAGAGACTCCAAAAGAATACACAGTAAGTCATTGGGCAATGATCGATATTCAGTCGAGTATAATAAACTTTCAAAAAAATGTCCGTCTATATCATTAATGTTTCTTGCAGTCTGGTTCATTCGTTCTTTTAAAAGCTGACGTTGAATCTAATAAGAATAAAGAAAATAACTTATCCAGTAAGGGTAAATCCGATGTGGAATCAAGCACTTATCCAACCTTGTGGAGGATAGATGGAAAAGCATTGCTCCAAAAGTTTCTACCTTTCAAGGAAGATGGGAAAGTACTGTACAGAAGTACAACGACAGTAAGTGCATTGTTTTTTTTTTTTTTTTTTTTTTCAGAATAAAAAATAATATATTCTAACATTCACTAAATTGACCTAAATTTAGTTGCATTAGTCGATATTAGATAAAAAGAAACTTGTGGTGCATAAATCTCACTTAAATTATATTTATAAATATAATTTACAGAAATTACATTACATTTCAGTATTCTGGTTGGCAACAGAGTAACAAAGACCAATACATAGCGGTCCACGTGTCCTTTAAAGTGCAAAGTAGACAAGAGACAATTGTTGAACTTCATTTTGATCCATCGCAACCACAAGAAGTTGTAAAGTACGTAAATTGTATTGTTGCTCGCATTGCGATCTACATTGTTGCAGTATGTATGTATAACGTGATTACTGTTAACAAATTTCTTTTTATTAATTTCAGGGATGATAAAGAAGATTAAATTAGATCGAGTTTGCTCTTATTTGTTTATATACGTCTTAAGGAAACATATGTTATAAGGAAAGAAAAGACGGAAACATCCACATGTACACTATTCACGAAACATATATATTTACACACTGTACACATACACATGGATGATGTTTGACATGGTACTGTAGCAGGTTCATATTTAAAATATAAGATTGGATGGACCATGGCTCTGAGTTTATTACTGGGGGTAGTTTAGCTATAATTGATATCCCTGACAGAATATACATGTGAGCTTATCAAGAAATCTACTCGCTACATGCATCGTATTTACGGAGTTTAGTAACGCAGAACTACTCGATAATTTACGAATGTTTTATCTTCGACAGAAATTCAATGTTACCTAGCATAAAGGATGCATGTTGATGTTCGATTTTGTTTATGATGTCACCGTTAGTCTGTTTGTGATTTAAACTCTACAAACGCTGCATTGGCTTTGTCATTTATGCAGCCATTTCAAGCGCGCCCGTAGTGAGAAATAAATGGAACTATTAATCTAGTCTGATATAGTAAAAAGAAAAACAATTTTATATTTGAATAAATGCAAAGAAACAGCTTAAATTGAGTTACGTAAATTATTTGATTATAAACGATTAATATATATCTTCTTTTGATTAGATCTATCACTAGAAAAAATGCTAGTTAATATCCAATTGATATAAATAAAGAACTCTACAAGAAATATTTCTTACAGTTTCCATAACTACTACGGACGACGCTAAATCAGTTCTTGTGTGTCGCTTATCATAATAAGACAAAACTAGCAGATCCTTCCAGTAATTGACTGCACTCATAACTTGTAAAGGGGATCAGTTGTATGTACAAAGTTAACTTATATTATTGACGATATTAACATATTTTGTCTGTTATTAAATAGTTTGATCTCGTCTATATCTGGTATATCTATAAAATTGTGTTATTTTACACATCGATTTATACGATATAGTTTCGCGATTATTTATAATATATAATATATATTATAATATATATTATAATATAATATATATT
>NW_017305988.1:46688-56006 GCF_001594115.1 Trachymyrmex septentrionalis | reverse complement strand
ATATATATATATATATGTATATATAATTATATATTTTATGTATTATGTATATAATAATTATATAATTGTATATAACAATTAATAAATTACATAATTGTATATAACAATTATATATACATATATGTATATATAATAATATATAATATATAATATAATATATATTATAATATAAATTATAATATATAAAAATATATTTGAAAAAAGAAAAAAGATACTTGGATAGTTTATAGTGAACAGTTGATTTCTACGAAACGTGTTATAAACGGTACATTTAGCAGTGTGTTTAACTGATAAATTCATTAGGTGCAAATTATGGCTAATACGTATTAAAAAAAAAACGAAATTCAATTGCGGTATATATTTATTATTAAATTTTTCCACAATTGTACATTGTATCTTAATAACTACATCTTAATAACTGCTTCTATTCATTTGTATAATTACTTTCTGTATACTTTACGTAAGTAATGCGTATCTTAGCAAGATTTCATCGTTCGATATTGTAAGAAGTCGGAAAATTTGTTACAGATAAACTAATCTGTTATATAAAATATTTGGACGATGAAAATTCTATTACGTAAATGTTAATGTTCTAAATTTTTTTATTTATATTGTATGATATTTTTTTTCACAATCTTGTATTTCTGTACTAACTATGGTTTTATTTGTATATTACGATAAAATAAAAGGCATTTTTCTTTATTAAGTGATGTTATAACTTAGGAAAAATTAAATCCGCATTTAGTAATATCAAATAAACTTTCAATTGATGTTAGCATTTTAAGTATTAAGTAAAAAGAATGAACAGACTTATACATACATTTCATAACAATACATATATATTAATTTAATATATATTTAACATCTTTTTCCTTCCCCAAATATTGTAGGTAATAGTGCTCTTTTATTAATATCAAATAATTTACATTTAATTGATCTCAATAGAACGAGTATATGTCATTCGATTTGATTTTAAATCTTAGATCATTTCTTCATTTTATTTAGTTTATTAAATCGTAGAGATTTCTTTAAATATATTATAGCTACTGATCCCGTTAGATTAAAGTTAAATGAATGTATATTATTTATATCTATAATGTGATATGTGGAAATATACTATTATTCAAGAAGTACTCCAATATGGCAGCATAAATTAATTCTCAATAATTGATACCCAAAACCATGAGTTGTTTTCTGAGAAATTCCTTGAGAACACATTATTTTGAATGTAAGAAAATGACAAAAGATGAAGAATTAACAGTTGAACATCTTACCACACCACGTATCGACAGTATTATCATTGTAGAAGACTAGATCTCTTTTTGTCTGCATAAAATATGGAATGACCAGCATTTCAATCTTACTGTGTGAATATATAATTATTAAAAAGAGTGACGAAAGTATCAAACTTTCATTACTGTTCTAACTGTGTTTTCTCCACTTGCAATTAATCTTCCTTTTGTGCATTATATTATACATACAAAAATGCTTAATTATATAGAAAAATTCTGTTAAACGTGAACAAGGCATAGCTATGACTGTTACTTATTATTTTTCAATTATAAACTAGAGATATTCAATCAACAAATTTAGTTATAAGATAACATTAATTAAAAGTTAATTTAATACTTCAAACTTAACGAGTATATTCGAAGATATGGTAGCGGAATGTACGCGATTTACATAATAATGTAACAATTAGAATATGAGATAGAGTTAAAAACAGAAAAGTCGAAATAACGCAAGACTAAGTCTCGAGTATGTAAAATTTAAAATAAAATTCATAAAAATGTAAATTTTGTGCAGTCAAATTTCAAATAATATATAAAATTTCAAATAAAAAGATTATTTATATTTGAATTTATATATACTAATAAATATTATTTAGTTCATCTTTATCCGCTCGATTACTTGGCTTAGCTGTGCAAATTTTTAATGACATTTGATAAATGGATTTCATATGTTCTCACGTTCAAGTGATCTTGTATAACGATTACAAAAAGTATCTCTTCTCTCAATCTCAAAATATCATCCATATAAACTGATATTTTATTTCACACAATAAAAGTTTATATTTATTTTAATAATTCACCTATGTCAGTATTAACGAAGTATTCTGATGATAAAAATGCACTTTTTTTTTTAGTCGTGTGCCAATACTTAATCTTAAATAAAATCATAATGTAATAAGATTTTTATGTTTATAACTTTTTTGTTGAGTGTAAAAAAAATGTAAGAAGTATAAACAAAAACAGAAATATAAAAAGATTTATATTAATATTAAGCATGCAAAAATAATTGAGTGTACTTGTCGGCTTTAGTTTTAGATAAAAAGATATGCTGAAAGACTGTTCTTAGATACGTACATTTCAGAAATAGCATTTGTTAAAAAATGTATACTTCAAAAATATTTGATTTCTGAAATAGAAGAATAGATTAGTTTAAAGTGTTAAATAGAAAGTCAAAAATTCTCTACAAGATATTAATTTTCTCTAAAGTATCATATTCACCCTCCTCCCCCCCCCCCATATCACAAGATGATAGTATTATTTTTACCAAAATTGGCAATTGCTCTTAAAATCCTGGTTCCATCCTGACTGATAACACACTGCTTAGCATATCACGAATCTGTGCCACTTCTCTCCTACTTCTCGCTAGCATATCCTCTAATCTCTTATTCTCTTGCATAATCTTCTGCATCTTTTTCCGATATTTCCGTTTGTTAGCGTAACAACAACAATCCGGACAGTTTTTACCATGCTTACAATCTTTACATACTTTACCTTTGTAACAACAGACTTGATTATCTTCCGTACAAGAATGATCACTAGACGCCGAATCTTCCGGTACGGTTTGAAAACGTTCTAATCTGTTGATAGATTCACTAACATTTGATGGCGAAGGTATGTAATCAGATTTACTAAACGAAAATCCTGTCTCCGTTTTTAACTCCAGATCATTTTTATCTTCGGCTGGCTCGAATGATTTCAGTATATTTAATTGTGCACTATCAGTTACGCCACTCGATACTTCATTATCTACATTAGGTTCTATTATTACTATACTTGGTATGCTAGACTTAATAGGACTTAGATCGCAACAATACATTGCGGTTTTATCACATACTCTAGACTGTCTTTTGAGACTTTTCCTCTTTTGCATTAACGTATGCTCTTTACTTTGACGTTCAGCAATACGCATTGCACTATCACTAAATCGTCTTTCATAAAATAATTTATTCTTTAGGGGTTTAGTGTCACACGAACCATCGCTAGCCCTTCGAGTATCAGAAAATTCATGTCTTCTAAAAATTGTATTTGTTGTATATTCTTGTTCCCTATCATCTATATTTGTGTCACTTTGAGCAATATTTAAGCTATTTGAGGTCTCCCGATCATCTTTTGATAATTGGTCGGTTTCAGAAAATTCGACAGTATTATCAAACGACAATTGCTTCGCTAGCCTTTTGTCATACTTTGAAAGATATCGGTGTTGGAATGTCATACTTTCTTCTGGAGACGATTGCTTTAATTCTATAGATTCATTGGCATCCAGTAAACTATTATGATCATTTACCGAATCGCACGTAAGTTTTGTACCATCGGTAGATATTTCAATTAAATTTCCGTCGCATCCGAAAGTAAATGATTTTTGCCCTACAAGAGAAAAAAAACATTTTATCATGTTTCAATTTTACATAGCAATATAAATTAAATGTCAATATTAAAATTTATTTGCATCAGATTTCTCGTTTACCTATGATCATGCGCTTATTGTGCATATCAGGGCTTTTGGAACGTGGCTGTTCCAAAAACTGCCTATTATCAGGAGACAGCACAGAGAATTTTCCATTTTGATGTAATGGACTGTACTGATTATAATTATATAAACTCGTATCCACTTCATGACTATCATGTTCCCGCAAGCGTTCCATAATTTTTTGTACAATTTCCGATGGGGCTACATATGGCGATCCTTTGAAAATACAGAAAAAAAACCAAGATATATCGAATATACCAAGGTATATTCATTAATGATCAATAACACTAATTTCCGTAGAACAAGATGCAATGCATGGAATACGTAAAATACATCAAATGAAAATAGAATAATACATATGTATTCTAAAAACAACATATAACACGTGCATAAATTCCATCTATTAGTGGTGTATTTCATACAACTGGATATTTTTTTTAAACGGCTAGATTATTGCACACGATTTAGAGAAAATTAAATATTACTTTAAGATACCTCAATGATAACGTTAAGAAACACATTTCGATTCTATCACTACTAGTTTGCGCTTTGAATTTATTTTTAATGCATTAGTACACATCATTGTATTATTCTTGCATACTATTGTTCATGCAAAATTAATTTAAAACTTAAATCACATGTATAATTAATTGCATATCTACAATCCAGCAAAATCCATTTTTGTTCTATTTTATATAAGATTATTATCGAGCATTTGGAAATTTTAGAAGCAAGTTTTGTAATGAAAATACAAAAATAATAATAAACTTCTACATAAAAATAGTATAAACATTGTATGTCGACTGACGCATAAATAAGCAAAAACAAGAAGCTGTAATGTGAAAATGCTTACTAAAATAAAAATTATCAAAAAAATAATAATATAAATAAAAGAGAACAGCTATGTAGTTCTAGATAAATCAATTAAACTGGTTTTAAAAAAAGATACATTAAAACAGTCTTGATCACTGATTCTCACGCGAGACTTACAAAATTACTTGATCCAGAGTTTCTGCGCTGTCGGACACGTGTAGGAATGAATAATGCGCTATTGCTTCCTACAAAATTATTATTCTATATGGCAAAATGTTTGCGGATACATTTTGTATCCAGAAATATAAATTGGATAATCAACGTTATAAAAATATTGTTCTTAATTCATTTGGTGATAATACTACTAAAGATACAAATCATAGATATAGTAATTATAAAATTCTTATTGTTTTTCACACGTAGAATGATGAATTTCAGAGTTCACTATTTTCAAAAGAAATTGATTCTTCTTGAACATAGTGTGTAATCGTTACGATTATTGCTACTGAAAAATTCATTTTACCTGTTAGGCCTCTATATCCTAAAGATACTGAATCAAAAGATTCGGTAGTCTCCTGTTGCTGCTTGAGAAACTCGTCTACGGCGATGCCTCTTAACGACGACGGCTGTAGGAACCTTCTAGGAATACGAGAAATTGTACCGTTTTCCTGCTGACTGGCCGTGGAGCCACCGAAGCCAAGATCAAACAGAATCGCTGCCGGATCTGCCTTTCGCAATTCTAATAAACTCTCGACGCTACTACAGTGACTGCTGTCCGACTGAAAACTCGCATCTCGCGCCAGTCTCTGATGAGGAAGTGAACTAAAAAATTCAAACGGATATTCGTGATTCAATCAGTAACCAACTCCTTGATCATGAATAATACTTGCTTAATACCTTGGTAACATCGGTGTATTCATTGCTGTAGACTTAGGAACGTTAATAGGCGCTGATACGGTCATGCTTGGAGATTGTAAGTCCTTAGAAAATGGAATGTCCTTAGGCTCGGTTGGTGTTAACGGTTTATCTTTATGGCTCGGGCTACGTTCTCGACACTCGCTCGCAATGACAATATCCGACTTTGCGGTCGATGGTATGGAATCAATCCATTGTTGAACTGGTCCACCGGCACGTCGCCTCATTTCCCAAATTCCACGTAACCAATCTGTCACTTTTAGTATAGTTTCCTTGCCTACATTCTCTAACAAAGTATACGGGATGGTCAGAAAATCGTTCGGTCAATCATACATTAATTAATAAAATTATACATATGATAATAAAATAATAATCAATAAATAATGATTGAACAGACAAATGGTGTCAATGCGATTATAAATGTTAGACTATGACATTCTTAAGAAATAGTGAGTTTATTTATAACATAGAAAGGTCAAAATGCAACAAATGATAAGATTGTGCAAAGTAATGTCAAAATATAAATACCATCATATCATGAGATATAAATATAGGATATTTATCTTTCTAACTACGAATTTTTACGATACAAATTTTGATTGAAAAACATGATAAAAAAAAAAATAAAGTAGAGATAATTCACATGATAGTGTTTCTACTTATATAAAGATAAAATCCCTTCTTTCATTATTTATTTTATTACAAAAATATTCCACGTTATCTTTGAGACCAACATGACAATTAAAATTTACACAAACGAATGCAATATAACATATGTGCTTATAAATTCCATCTTATATTCGCTATTTTTCCTGATATCTCCCTATATTTCGCTACGAAATTGCAGAGTACGAGAGTCGCATAAAATCTAAAAAATGTTTTAAGGTGGACTGCGTCTAGCACAATTTTAATGTAAACATTAAAATGATAATGTCGATAAGAAAAGTATGTTTCTGCATATTCACATAGTTCGGGAATGACGTCAAATGTGCCAGAAGCTTTGTTACGACGATAAAACTCGAGATTTATCCAATTCATCGTATAATTTCATCGAAAATGAAACGTAATGTGATTCGGGTAAATACCTGGGTCCATATCCTGTCGGGCAGCACAAGGACAGAATATTATGAGAAATAGAAGGGGAGAGAGAGAGAGAGAGAGAGAGAGAGAGAGAGAGAGAGTTGCGTGAGAGCACGTGCCAAGCAATACGCAACGTAATAAACAAGCCCGACTGCATTTATGCGTAATTACGAAACCGTGAAAGAGACGGAAAACCCGTACAATCGGGCGGGACGGTGCAGCGTGGCGTTTACGTATACATGTATATATATTGGTACCTTCAATCAGGCTGATGAGCCACACCACACGGCATTGACGGCGATATCCCTGTATACAATCAGAGCAACTCGAGGTACATGTTGCGCGCCCGATGAACAATTTGCTTGCGGCGCGGAGCGATTAAGACTGCTCGGTCAGTTGGTCGGCGACCAGTGCGCGTCCACTTGTTAGCCGTCAGCGTCCGTGACACTCCGCACTGCTCCGCACGCCCGCCACGTCATGTGTACAGTGTATGCCTGGAGATCAGTGGTGGATAGATCAGGGACAGATTCTCGAGGCCTTCTTGTCGACGAAGTTTCCTCATGGCAGGCATGGCAGAGGAAGAAAATCTCAAACGTGTCCGAAATCGAATTCTGTCGCGCAGAAAAACAAAGCTAGCTTAATTACTTAATTCGTCGAAGAAAAAAGAGAGGCTTGAACATAAATTTATTCAAACATTAGGTCAATATACGAATTTCTTATAAGTTCAGTCAAATTGGTTACTCCATAATTTTCTTCCATAAAGTAAAATGCAAAGACGGAGATATAAATTAATTCTCTGTTAAAATTAAGAAGTTCAGAAAAAGTGGAGTTGATTTGAGAGAGAGAGAGAAATTCGTATATTGAGTGCCTGATGTATATAATTAATTATAGAAACGAAGAACATCTGGGTTTCAACTTTTATGCATTAGACAGATTTCTCTCTCTCTCTCTCTCTCTCTCTCTCTTCCTCTCTACTCCAAACGCCCTTTAATAATTTGTGAGGTAATCACATTGCCGGCCGCTCCATGTGGCTCCATCCATGATTTATTCAACGCTCTGCTACATACAGTATATACGAGAACAGAGAGTGCTGCCAGCTGCCACTTGAGATTCGAGATCTGTATTTCATCAACAGCTCTCAGCTGTTGATAACAGGTGATGACTTGAATGCGGAATGCATGTGTGCCTTGAGTCACACGCACACTGGGTGTATTATTTCTTATCCTTTATACGTTCGTACGTTCAGCACAAAACAGACTAGACATCAATTACGTTTGTACAACTGAAATAAAAATTTATCGAGTTATCAGAGTCGAGCATCGTGTCTTTTATTCTTGCAGCCAAGAATCTGATGGTTCGCGCTAAACGTGGATACATACAAGTAACAGAAGTTGGAATTTTTCTTCGACTTCTGAACAAATAGAAAATCAGTTTGTTGACAGGTGAAATATCCAGACGCGAATTCATTCCAGCCGGAAGCGAGACCGCAGTCAGGCGAATAGCTGCGAATGGTGCAGTCTCAAGTCAAGCATGCGGAGTCGCCACTGACGCGCCGCACCGCGCCGCGCCGCGCTGGCTTCACAGCTGATGCGCGGTGACGTCACTACAACAAAGCCATGCGCGCTCGCCGCTCGGTACTCGGCTTGCTCGGCTCGGCGGCGAAGCGCGAGCGAGTCGCAGGCAGCGGACTGAACGGACGCGGGAGTCGGAACGCTGGACTGCTGGACGCACATCACACATTCGGCGTCCGCGGACACGGCGAGGTGCGCCCTGCGCCGTCTCGGTGTTAACGAGCTGCGAGTGTCGCTCCAGTTTGTCGTCATTGTCGTCGTCGTCGTCGTCGTCGTCGCCTGTCAGGCCTGTCAAGCCAGGATGCCGTTCATATCCAAGGACTGGCGCAGCCCAGGCGAGGAATGGGTGAAGACGGTCGAGGGATGGGAGAAAAAGAAGATCCTCGAATGCGCCAACAATAAAACCCTCTCGCTTCTCCTACGGTACGTCATCTCATTATTGTCCCTCGCTCCATCGAACGCTCTCGCTCTCTTTCTCTCTTCCTCTCGCGCTCTTCCCCGTCGCCTTTGTTCTTTGTCCATTTCGCGACTCCGCGCGGCGCACAGCTGTTACTTACGTTACATCGATCCGACTGACAGCTCCGTTTGTTTACATGCGAGCGCGAGCATCTTATCGCGCGCGGGCTACTTGGCTATTCGCCGATTTCATTTGTTTTGCGAAAACCAAGTGCCAAGTGCACCCGAGAGCATAGTCTTATCTCCTTTCGTTTTATTTTCTTTAAATCGTACGAACGATGAACATGGAAAGACATTATTACTTAGGGCACTCTGGTGAAATTCCCGAACGCAGCCTAGGTCTATTCTTTGCAGTTCAACTAATGTATGCAACACTCTCTCTCTCTCTCTCTCTCTCTCTCTCTCTCTCTCCCTCGTTGAATTTAAAACGAAATAGATATACTTGTAATATTAATAGGTATTTGAAGTTTGAGGAAAACGATAGAAATAGTTAAGTGCAGCGACAAAGAATCAGTTATCGTTATTCACGATAACTCTAGTACCGAGAATCGAATTTTTCGTTATACGTTTGCATCTTGACTTCTTTTTCGTTTGGCAGCGCATAATTTTCATGACGAAACCTGCAACATAATGAATTTCACGCAACACAAACGTCCAAATGAAACAAGATGAGAACAAGTTAATGTTACTTGATTGCTACCCGAGTTTAATAACGTTCAATTGT
>NW_017305988.1:45641-46588 GCF_001594115.1 Trachymyrmex septentrionalis | reverse complement strand
AGAACAAGTTAATGTTACTTGATTGCTACCCGAGTTTAATAACGTTCACCAGCTCGTGCTACAATTTACGATGATCTGCAGGCAGACGAACAGGCAGTGTCCTTGCGCGAGTCGATTGCTGATCCTGCGGCCGCGGGTGATACCATGTTATCCATGTTATTGCTCACGCGAGTCGTGATACAGATGATTTTCAAGTTTGCGTGCAGAGTAACGCATAACATTATTCAAATTGATCTGCAATACGTAATACGGTGTAATATGCAACGCAAACTTACTATGTTTATTTCTCTTGGCTGTTTTATTTTTCGTTTCAGGAAGTAGCCACCAAGGATACATGGTTACTCCTAAAATGCGAATCGAGTCGAGATTCTTTTATTCGCTTTGTAAAGTAATCAATTCTACTTCGACCTGAAAGCCGAAATATCGATATTGTAGATATTCAGTAATACTGAAATAAATATATCTGAATATAAAATCGCTGCTCTTACGAGAGAATGGCATTTGCAGGAAAACGTGTGGTAGGTAGAGGTAGGACAGACCTATTGTATCGTCTAATCTCCACTTTTCATTATCGTTATCTCATCGTTCTTTGGATTGGCATGATTGAGGCTCGAATTGATCGCCGATGCTCCGCGCTGCGGTTTGTGGGTGATGCCATTTTTCATCGTATTTTTCGTCGACACAAAAACAAGGTAACTTCATCTGTCCAAACGTTACAAACGTATATCTAAAAGAAAAAAAAACGAGATTTGTAATATTCCAACTTGTAGGTTTAAACTGTTTTCAGTTGTGCTTTTTTTCAGTTGCCTCGAATGAAAATTCTACTTAGTATTCGAAGGCAAAATCCAAGTAACCTCCCGTTAGCGACATTAATTATGCATCTGACATTTTCTCAATTTGCAATAGAAAATAAATCTGAAAACTTGTTTCTCTCTTTAATAGCACTG
>NW_017305988.1:33676-45541 GCF_001594115.1 Trachymyrmex septentrionalis | reverse complement strand
CAATTTGCAATAGAAAATAAATCTGAAAACTTGTTTCTCTCTTTAATACCTTCGGGTATGGACACTAATCGGGCATGGAAAAAATTACTTTGCAGTCACCTCGACGCTGTATCACGCGCAAAAATCAAGTAAGGCTCGCTCGAAACCGTATCGAAACCGATTCACGTGCGCCTAGATTTTTATCTACGCGATCAACCTGAACGTTTTGCACTGGGATATCGAAAATCGCAAGAATGATATCGTGCCGTTGTGTATAAAAGTGAATCTACTATTTCCTTTTATACACGCGACAACGTTACGTCTCGTGAAAGAGTTTACACCCATGAGTTAGTTTCTTAACATTTAATTTCCTAAGAATTAATTAGATGTTAGTAAGAGTGTTAGCCTTACTAACTATCCGTATTGTTTTTCTTCTGAGAAAGAACGTTGATTTCACTTCAACAGAGTATTCAATAATAGTAGCCGATATGCTTGAACTGCGTCATATTCTTCTAACATGTTGATTTTTAAAGGAAATACATATATAGAATTTAAATTATTATAAGCTGTAGAATGCCTGAATTTTAATTTAGTTCTTTCATAATTAAATTGTCGCAAATAGGAGAAACTAGGAGAATACGTGTATAATGAAAATAAGATTAGTGTTTAATTTGAAGATATTAAAATGTTTTGTTCTCGTCTCTATCTTTAAACACTTAAACAACATGTTTTTTAGTTTTAAACTCTTTTTCCATAAACAAAACACTATGGATTTAAAATACATAATGTTTTCAATCCGAACGCGTAGTGTTTTTTTTGTCTATTAAAAAAATTAAACTAAAACATCTTTAAGTATTTAAAAAATGGAGACAAGAACAAAACATTTTAATGTCTTAAAATTAAACACTTCTTTCTTCAGTGTAAATAAATTGTAGAAACTCTTTTCTTCAAGCAAGAAAAACGCTGATTTCATCTATGGCTACTCTTAGTAAACATAAAATAATTATCGTATTTCTATTTTATCTTTAATTTTCTATAAATGTGTAGTTTATAGTGATAGTAGCACTTTTAAAAATAGATCGCCCAAGCAGGAGGCTTGAATATTGAATGTCTATAAAAATTCTTCGCTAGTGATAGAAATTAAGTTAACATATACTCCAGTTCTACGTATGTTATCTCCTGAAATTGTTCCATTACTTACTTTTTCGTTAAAAAAAAATATGTTACGATGGCCGGGAGCTGCTGTTTCAAAATTGAGCTAACTTAAGACTATTGTTTCGAAATTTAATTAATTTTTATGCTAATGCGACTTCAAGATTCGATTATATTGTTATAGCCCTACAATTCTATAATACATACTATATATCTCAAGATCTGTCAAAGACATCGGCATATCGTATGTCCTCGGGACGACCGCCGATTGCGCGTCGCGATTTCTTCGAAACCGACCGGATATTGAGCCCATTGTGCTCGTTGCACCAGTTGTGTTTGTGGCCATGACAGGCTTAAATAATTATAATCGTGGCGCATCCATGCAGCCCGTGTTTGCGAGCGTGCTGTCTCAAGAAGACAGCAGCGCGATTCTTTGTTTCCGCTAACTAATGCACGCTGCATTTGGAAGCAGCTGTACGCTGTAAGTCGTAAGTAATAGAGAATATAGAGAGCGAACGTGGCAAAGCAGACACAGCGCACTGGTCTATGCTATGCTAGAGATCTCGGATTCCTGATAAAACCAAAATATTTTCATACACTCTTCAGTGCAGACTTCTCTCGAAAGGAAGCAGCAACCTATCGAGATCTATCTTTCTTTGCCAACAACACTGTGTATGTACGCATGTACAGGTGTACGTGATCGAGAGAAATCACCACTGTCCGCTACGAGCGCAATATGACTAATTGTATAATAAAGAAAAAGAACAAGTAAACATACTCCTTCCCGCAACTTATTACTTCTCGTAAATATGAGGGCAATACAACACGATCGATTATTCTTGCCATTTGCGCAGGAATTTCACTTACAAATTTGACTCAAGAAATCGCGAGTGACGCGAATTACAATTGAATCATTTACAGACAATTTACCGCTCAGCGTCATTGTAAAAAGAAATGTGTTTTATTCTTGTCCCCATTTTTTAAACACTCGGAGTCAGTTTCAGTTTAAAATTTTTTCAATAGACAAAGCACTAAAAACTCGTGTTTAAAACGCGAAATGTTTTATTAAAGCTTGAAGCGATTTCATCATTTCGTTTCATCCAAATTCTCTTTATTTGCAAATTTTGCAGATTTTGCAAATGAATAAAAAATCAACGTGTCATTTCTCGCTTATGATCTATCATGATTCCAACATGGCCTCGGCGATTACTCAGGAGCTTTGAACAACTTTCCAAAGCTGAGATTCGACTGATGTTTTGCACTTGGCCAAAACCTTTCTCTCTTGAGAAGTCAAAGATGCTCGTCGTCTTTTTCTTAGAAGAAATACAATACAGCAACTCGCAATACGTCAATCGACTCGAAATGCGAACGTGATAATTGCTTCTTATTATGAGCCACTTTCGTGACGGCTGACAATTTTATAAGATAGTAAAACGTTCTATAATGCTACTTCGATAATGCTGCGCATTATCTTTCTACAATAGTCTCGACTAAAGCCGAGCCACTTCTTCGTTCTCACCTGAAATCTAATAGATAATTAGTTTGCTCCAAGTATGATCGATAAACACAAACATTTGACGCTTAACGTACCCTTAATTGCAACTTAACTCCGTAACTCCAACTAACCGATAATTGCTACATATCGCACGTGAGGCGTAAAAGTTTATTAATTTGTCGAAAATCCATTATTTATATAGATTTGCAACAACGTATTTTCTAGAAATAATTGTGCAACGTGTACACGAACATCTAATGTTTAAATAATACATAATTAATTACATTAATTAACAAACATGTTAAATGCGATATCTATTATTTACTCGAGATCAAAATTTAACAATCCTACTATTTATACAGAATGGTATAACGGATTGAACTGAGTCGAAAAGTTCTCTACCATTTTGCAATTTTTGCAATAGTTAACAAGATATCAATTACTAGAAATTGCAGAATATTGGTTTTCAATAATTTTTTACTCAAGTACTATCAACTTTACAGAAAAAGAGCATGTAACAAAAATTGTTTATTGCGAAAATTCCAAAGTTGTAGAGGACTTTTCGCCTCATTGTCAGTTTAGTTTGCTCTACAAACACACGAAATATTTGGCGGTCATTCTGGGACTCACTTTGTATTATTACTATAATTATTTACGTTTTACATAAGACTATTATAAACGTATCATTACATATATTTCATCTGTTTACGTGTCGCACACTTATTTTCATTTATTAATATTATAATTCGTTGGAAAAATGCACGTCGTGCTTTTAAAATGCAGTCGCACAAAACTCTTTCGTTGTATATTGCGTTTATTTCTGTTAGATTACTACCAGACGCTGGCGAACATTTGGCATTTATGTTATTTGGTGTATTTATTTTTCAAGCCGTGCGCGCATTTCGCGTGTGTCCCTTGCATTTCTAATTAATAATTCTAATAATACGTGCATATGTATCCGTATTTGAGTGCATCCGTATTTTTTTCCGAATACAAGTCTTGAGCATCTACACAACAGGCAACCTGCAACACTTTCATTAGTGCATCGCGTTATATCGTAAATATGAATTATGTTAATTCGTGCACATTGAATCCTGTTATTAATTTATTCCTGTCATCTATATATATTTTTACAATTAATATATAATATTCTCTAGTAATAGTAATATCTAGCGATATTATACAGTAGAGAAATATTATATATTTATAATGACCTAATTTTAAATTTTCTTAATTATTAATATGGTTTTTACAATGACTATTTCGTAGTTTACATTTGCAAAAATGCAAGTTGTATGAAAAGCAGTATTGCAGTTCTATTATAAAATATTCAAGGATCCACGTGTTATTGAATTTGACATTCGTTATAATTAATTGAAACATTACCTTATGATCTTTCTGTACATTCTCGAGATGTTTGAATTTTATAAAGGAATGACTACCAATATATCGTGTGAAACGCAATGGTTGCACAGGAGTTTCGACAGAGCGCTCGACTTCGTTGCGCTTTCTCGCACTCTCTGAAAGAAACCGTCTAGCCTAACTATTCCTTTTCCTTTACGCGTTAGGTAAAAACGAGCTACGGGATTAAAATTAAAAATTAATAGAGTTTATATCGCGGGAGCTTTCTTCGAGAAATTAGAAAGAAGAATTCGCTAGAAGAATTCGATAAAAATTCAATAAAACATATTATGGCTATCAGGCTATCTCTCTCGCCTACCAAGTTATCGAATAATTTCAGCAATGCCACGTAAGATTGCACTTATAAGTCCGTATATTCACAGTATTTCACAGCTCTCGTCTATCGATAAATGCGCATATTTCTATTTCTGAGATTCTGTAGTATACGTAAACTATATGCTAAATGCGCACATATCGTGATAAAAGTGAAGTGTAAATGCGGATAAATTTCAATACATGTTAAATCAAATTGACCGTGTATTAAAATTAAAAATTTAGACAATTTCCTTAGGAAAAGTGTATGAACAAATCGTATACTTCCGACATTTAGCATTGACTATATCGCGAATCCTCTTTGGGTTTTGCCTATGCACAGGAACGGTATAATATTTGCGCCGATGAAGATACATTTCTACGAGCCGCTGAAACAGCCGATTTTTGCGGCTTTGAGCGGTTATCCAAATGAAAATGTATATCTTTATAGGATCATATATCCTTTAAGCGGTAGATCCTTTAAGGGCTAGATCGAATTCTCAAAACGGGAAAACTACTAACGCGTGCAATCGTGTATCTTGCCGGTGCGGAAGTAGGTCGCGACCTAGCTATCAACGTGACCTGCGCCAATTCGCAATCCCCTCACAGGATATATGTACCTCATGCAGCCTTGATAAATTCGGTTAGACGGTGCGGCTTTTTCGTGCATGTGGATTCGACTCGGTGCTGTCGACCACGATATTTTGCTTTCGCAAAACGACGCAGCAACGACGGTAACTCGGGAAAATGGTGCAGTACAATGAAAGCGTATCTTGTATTTCTTTTTATTTTTCTACTCCTAACAGAAGACTTTCCCTCAATCTCTTCAACTTTATATATCCCTCCAAATATCTTCCAAATAAAAATGTCAAGTATAGAGTCTCGGAAGAGAGTCATTCTCAAATACAGTAATAAAGAAACAATATCGGGAGAATTCGAATTCTTTTCTCCGAGAGAAAAAGTCCTCCCTGAGGAATACATAACTTATTAAATGTAAAGGCACTTTGACGTATAAAAAGTATCTTTGCACTGGGATCGGGATCGATCTTAGTTGTCGTGCATTAATGGGGCACCTTTTCTGCCGATACTATCACGCCGCGCACGCATAACGATCTTGAATCTTGATACAGTTAGACGAAATGACTGGAAAGTACGCGGACTGTTGCGGCAGAATCTAAAAGCTGGTTTTCTCTATTTCCCTCGTCGACTTAACACACACGGCCGATGCGCCCGCACTATTATTTCGACGATTCAACCGACGTACAGCCGTCCTACGCGCGTTTTCCCAGCATGGAAACGGGATTAGACGTGGTGCGCGCACCATGGAAGGGTCGGTGAACTCGGTGGAAGTAAAAGTTTCGTACCGGCCGATTTCTATATTCGCGAATTAATTATTCGCACGTTATACAAAAGTGCACAGTATACGAAAGTGCCACCACTCTGTACTATATATGTATTATTTCCTTCCGTGCGGGATTATCTCGTGTGAAAAAACAATCATTCTTTATTCGTCTTTATCGCGTTGTCCAGCTTACATATCAGGCTGGTCTGATCCGCGAACGTTTATCATTATCGCCGGAACAGGCGTTGGTTAAATTAAAATAAGTATTGTACGATAGAAACATTAAACGGGGACTATGTTATTGAAAGGGAACAACGAAATGCATTGGAGAGCTAAAAAGATATATATTGCATATTAAAAGGAAACAAACGAAGACATCGTATATTAAAAGTAGACATATGTATATTTATATGTATGTATATTTGATCTAATGAAAGAAAAAATAGATAGAAAAGATTATCATTAAGGGTATACGTACTTTGTGTTTTATCAAAGTAGCAGTCTAACTTTTTACGCTTGTTTTGCTATTTTCTTTATTTTTGGCTGAAATCCTTAATATATGTACCTACCTGCGTGTCTACACATCACCCTGAATCTCTTGTTTCGCGAGAGCTTCTTGAAAACAGCCTTGTTTTTCACATTTTCAAATGACAGAATTTATCAGGCAGTCAACAATCAAGCTATATGCGATTCGAAACATAGTCTTGAATCTCTTTAGATATTCGTTATCAAATTCTGTCTTTCATTCCGCCGGATTCCATCTCCGCGTCGCTATACCGAAGTCTATTTTTCAACGACACGTCGAATCTCTAAAAACTTACTTTTTTAGAAATTTTTATTTGGATGTATCCAACTCGACTGTTTTATATTATATTATTCGTAAAAGTAAACAACGGCACAATGGCAATATTTCGAGTGCAGAGAATGCATTTGTGTACATCAATCTCCGTATATTGCAGAAAACTAAAATAACCAATGTCCTTCTGCATCTCGGAACTAGAAAGAGAATAAAGGAATGAAGAGACCGCAGAACTTTCTAAGCCATAACTACCCTCTATCAACGTATTGTACTTATACCTTTGAAACTATGTCACTCACGACCGAGATAATATTTAACGAAGTAAAAGCTTTTCATTATTAATCGTAAAATTATAAAATGCGTGAGATTATAAATGAAATACTTTTAAAACGCAGAAGCTAGTGTTTTTAATTATTCATTATTCATATACTGTTAATGTTTCACTCAACATCGTCTACTCCAACCGGTTTATTATTAGAATAAAACGTACAATCTTGACACCGTGAATAATATGACGTCAATCCGTATATTCCGATATATGATATTTGTCCTTCTATCCTCAAGCCATAGAACATTGACGTGACATTGATCGCTCCAGTTGCAAGTTATCGGTATTACATAGTGGAGGATTTTCCACATTTACAGTTCGTTGTTTAACACATGCATATACATATGTCTACAATTGATCTCGTAATGAGCGCTACAAGTAATTATGTAATCCTATGGTCTAATGGTACTGGATCTCTCTCTTTTTCTCTATGTCGATCTTTCCTGCAACACATATAAGCTTATTAATATCAAGTAACCCCTATAGGTGACTTCGACAATCTTAATCGCCGAATCCGGCAATTTGAAAGGGCAAGGGCACGCATCGCCGATCGATATATTAAAATGGAAAAATGCTTTCCCGTATCTAGTATCGTTCATGCGGAAAAATCACAAATACGTCCCGCACGCGAGGCTGTTTGTACATACTATATGCGAATATATGCACGAGTTAACATACAAGGTCATCGTTGCGTCCCTATAATAGAACGTTCGTCGCCGTTACTTGCGTAGACAGAATGATAAGCGCGACAAGTGAAGTGCAACGAAATGCATCTAGATGTTGAAGAATAAGAAAAGAATTATTGTAAAAATATTTCAACACACTCGATATTCGAAGATTGATATTCAAAAATTTGAAACGACATAATGCTAAACTTTTTTAAGATTTAGCAATAATATTTGCTACAAGTTTTTAATGCAAAAAATCAAATTTGCATTTCTTCATTCGAAGAAATAATATTTCTTCTCTAAAATACACAATTGCATAGAAGAATCTTATAAATCTTATAAATGATAAAGTGAAGAAATGCAGTATCTTTCTCAATCTTTATATCTTCGAATCCGAATATAAAGCGTTCGCTGTATTCTTCTACAATTGAAAATGAAGAATTTTATACCCGTGGAAGGAATCGAGTTTCTATGCAAGTATTTTTATAGCTGAAAGTTTTTATAGCATGAATAATTGCGGAGAAGAAATCGGGACGCATTATATGCAGCAGAATTTGATTCCTATCTTCGTATCGTAGACTTCATATTTTAAACGAGTTTATAAAAGACTGAATTCAATAAGTATTGATCGCGAGTGGTTTAAAACTTCTAAAAATTAGAGCAAGGATGGCCGCAATTCGCATCCCAACTTTGCGCGATTTAATCTCATCGACATTTTAAAAATGAGAATGAATCTTATTGTTGCATGTTGACGCATGATGTATGCGAACTCTTTCTTTATAAATAGAATGCACTGTAATCTAGTGACAGTTAAATAACTAATGTCGCGTCTATTAAGAGGTTATAGAGTCATCCTGACTCTATAAACGCGCAGAGCCTATTCGATGCCTGCATTTTTCCGCTTCCTTAAACTTCTCACGTGCCGCAATTGAAATAAAAATGTTACTGTAGTTGGATGAAAGTGGCTGTTAATGTCTATGCAAGGTGTGTCCACCTTAATTATGATCAACGTGTTATAAAGCAATTACGATCTTTGTGAACGATGGTGAAGGTACCACTCTCGAGACGGATTCGTCGTGGTCTGTTTAAATGCGATTATACCGTAGACACGAACGCCTACACGTGTTTTTTCCTTCTTTTTTGTCGAATACCAACACGATGATAATATCAGTAACTCACAGTCACTCAATAGTAAAGTAGTGTGTTTATTTTTTTAAATTTCTTTCAAAGTATTATACAGATAAAAATTAACAATTCATTGGTTTTTATTGAAAATGATATTAGTTATATTTAGAGATAAATAGGAAGAAAGTATAGCTTTCTTTGTAAGAATATTTAAAATCGACATTATATTATAAAAATTGATAATTATTATCCGAGTATCTAATATATTATTATCATCTAAACTTGAATTAATTTCAACTAATAATTATTATTGATCTTATATATTTATTACATCATTAGTGTAGAAAATCTTTTCTCTCTGTAGAAATATTTCAGTAGGATATATCGTTACAAGTAATTTTGTGAAACAAAATGCTGTACGAAGGTCTGTAAGTAAAGGAATACAAGTCCTACGAAGTTGTTTCTTCAACATTATTTTGCCACGATAGTCTTTCCGTAGTCGAACCGAAGTTAACTCCGTTGAGTCGTAGCAGCCGCGAGTTCGCTGAAACCGGTCGCGGTGTATTGTGCCATAATTGGGATCCGTATATTAGTACTCTCAGCATCTCGCAGGAAGTATCTTCTTCGCACTTCCATTGAGCATAAGACTTAAATCATAGGTTTATAAGATAAATTATTCGATAGATAAATAAGATTAACGAAATTTTTATTATTATATTTTATATCATGTAACTGAAATAAGTGAATGGATCACCGTGCAAAATTTTTACGTACAACTCTTATAGTTTCATTTTTTTTATAGCCTTTTTTTAATTGCAAAAACTCTACGTTTGCGTATTGCTTCTCGTTTTAATAAATTCTTTAAATTCTAACGAATTTAATGCTGTATCACGTTTAAAGAATACTTTTTCTTACAGCGGCGAAAAAGATGCCGGCGATAAGAAAGAGAAGGACAAGAAGAAAGGTGCGTAGCGTAGCCTATATCGGAAACTTGAGAACTTATCTATTCTAGCCGATGTGAGGCCTTCGTTAGCTATAATTATAAATTCAAGTTTATATTGTAAACTTTTTCCTTCTTTGTGTTTCATTTTCTTGCGATATTAATAATTTGAATCAGATGTTTATCGAAGATCTTCAAATAACATATATATACTATACTCGTATATATGTAGATCTGAAGAAATTTCTTATTTTTTTGTCGAGCAATAAGAGCAGTGTTTTTAGTCAAATAATGCTCTCATAAAGACGACGAATAAAATAACGAGTATTTTTCTTAAATTTCAGAAAACGCCGTCCAACCACATTGTCACATCACGCTAAAGTGTACACGCGAGGTGAGTGACTCCTTTCGGCTTGATCTTAATTTAGACACAACCTTGTGCAAGAGGAAAGAGACTGCGATTTATCCGATAAAGACAGGTTGAGTGCAGCGAGTAAGAAAAAAAAGAGCAAAAGATACTAGTAACAAACTGTTGACGAATCTTGTATCTACCTATACTTAGATGTCGTAGCGAGGTAGTGGAATCATTCATTATCCGTTTCTAAATTTACAGATCGCTGGCTTCAATGGCCTGAGCGACGCCTTGAAAAGGCTGGATTTCCTATCCGCGGTACACGATTGCCGTCGATTCAATTACATAGTCCGTCTCCTGGATCTCTTGGTCAGTCACAGAATGGGCGGTCTTAGTGGATGCGCGCAAAGAGTGCTCTTCAATATGCTCGAGGAAGTCGCTCTGGAAGGTAAAAAAGGGTCTTGTTCTTGCAAACGCTTGTAAGAATCTTTAAATAATCCCTTGTGAAATTTATCTAGCAATTTCATGATATTTCTCTCTCTCTCTCTCTCTACTTGCCAACATCTTTTTTTCCTAAAGAAAGAGAAAAATTAATTTTAAGTTAATCGTGCTGAATTGATGGTTGTTTTAGTGTCATTGTCGCAACAACAGACAGGAAGATTGCGGCGTCTTATAGAAAGAGTTCGAGCCTTCAGCGCTGGCTGCTGCTGGGGTGGCAGACCCTTGGGTTCCGTTATCCTGTGGGAGAAACATAAAGCAGCTCTGGAAAGAATATTGCAAATCGCTTCATCAATCACTATTACCCAGGTAACGTAATAAAAAATTACATTAAAGTTAGGATGGAGTGATTTCAAGGAAATTCGTGATAAAGATTGATCAATAACAAACGAGTTATTATAGCCGGACGAGGAGCAGCAACCTCAATGGTCGGATCTGCCGCCTGAGTGCCGTCGAGAGATCCTTCTACGCTTGAGCGACCCTCGAGACATCGAAGCTTCTTCCGAGGCGTGCGAACACCTTGCCGTTCTAGCGCAAGAACAGCGAATCTGGCGCGAACTTGCCCAATATCATTTTACGCCACAGCAAATTGCTACCACCAGACAGAATAATCCGGGGAAAGACTGGAAAACCATATTCACTATCGCTCGGAGGTACGGCTATTCTTTTATTGAATCGAGATTAGTACAAACATCAGTTTAGCATTCGTAACTTTTAACATTCGTGACATTTGTCAATACTATATCATACGTTTTCCACGTGTCATTTCTCATTCTGCTCAGATTGTTCGGATTGCGAGAGGAATACGCCGAGATGATACAGTTATGCCGTAATTGCCGCTGCTTATTCTGGCGGTCGCTGGGTCATCCCTGCATCGCAGATCAGGATCCCGCGTTTCAAGAGAAACTGGCGGACGTCGACCAAGCATCTCTCCATGTGCCGATCCCTCCGCAGACCTTTCTGAAATTTTTCTCGCTGTGAAAGCTTTCGAGACACGATTATGTCGTAAGAGCTCAGAATGAGTGGTGTATGTGCGGAAAAAAGCGGAAGCTGCTACGTAACTGCCGCTATGAATGATTGTTGCTTGACAGGATAAATGCTATACGTATGAAAGAAAATAATAGAATGACATTTAAAGATGTTGCGCTGCATTTAGAGAGACTCTAAAACGTTACCTTCTGAAAAGATATATTTAACTCGAAATATATTCTCTATTTGTTCTCTCAATATACTGTATGAACCTGAAAGATAGATATCGGTATTAGGAATACGTCCTTTGAGAAATTCGACGCCGACCTTAATAAATATCCAGAGGCCTACTTATCTAATGAACGAGCTTGAGTATTTAAGAGGCTCAAAAGCTGCCCAGAGCCAGGAAAACACAAAGACACGTGTGCCTGCACAAACGCCACACGATATGTGAATCAATATCTTCTGAAGTTCTAATTTTAATTGCTTCATAATTAACAGCTCA
>NW_017305988.1:26479-33576 GCF_001594115.1 Trachymyrmex septentrionalis | reverse complement strand
CACAAACGCCACACGATATGTGAATCAATATCTTCTGAAGTTCTAATTGCTTCATAATTAACAGCTCAGTTTCGTTGAGGAATCTTTTTCTCTCTCTCTTTCTCTCTGTCTCTGTCTTTGACCGTTAAGTAATATTCCCTACTGATTTTCACTTCATCAGGCTCATTCTGTATCTTGATCGAGTGCAATTGGTATTTTCTGATTGATGGAATCTCCTGTGTAATATGAGATTCCTGATCTGGTTTCCTTTGCTTCGAGATTCCTGTGGCGTGGATACGTTCTAAAAACGATTAAGGAGGATATTTTCATTATCCTTCGAGTTACGGTTGTAGAGAGTAGAAGCTAGTCGTATAACAATGTTGTTTGCAATGAAAAAAAGTCGCGTTTAGAAATATCGCATAAGGATGATTATTGATTTATACTGGCAAGTTTTCGACATTATTCAAAGTCGACAAATGACTATGTGTGATTATGCGGTAGCACCCTTCGAGAGGTACGTCTTCGCTGATAATAGTATCAGTCTTTGCAAGTCTTTCATCGATTTATTAAAATGCTGATGAGAAATCTCGAAGCAGGTTTGGTTTTCTGCAGCGAGAATCACTTCTTTTGTTACTTGGAACGAGCTAATTCTCGATCCTAATTCTTACCAACGGAATGAGAATTTCATTTTCTTACGATTGCACTACTGCAATGCGAAAGAACTCTAAACGTCAAATTTATTATTGCATGTATATATTTTTCGCATACGATATCGACGAAGACAATCGAGTCTATCCTTTTCTTCCATTATATTACAAAACATTTCGCTGATCGACGTTAAGATATAACGCGTGAAAAAAAGGCTATCGTACAAGAGCATTTTTTTAATGCAATGTATATTCATCGGTGCAAATGGAAACGCTGTTTCTTGAACGAACATTATATTCAATGTTTTTCGTGATTCTATTCGCATTTCGGATTTGCATTTAGATTAATTGACAATGTGAATTCTGATATTCACGTTATTTTTACTTTTTCCAATGGTATTATAAAATCAGGGAATGGAAGTTACTAGTTATACTTGTATGTACACCGTTATATATTTTATATCTCATAATAACAATTTGGCAATGACGAATTTTTCGTATGACTGTTACAGTAACATCAGGGTTGGAAAGTCATTCGATCGTTACTTGCAACGAGTTGAAAGTCACTCGTTAAAACTGAAAAAAATTAACTCATTACTAACGGCATTTGTAACTCGTTACTTTTTAGTCATTACTCGCAACGAGTAACGTTACTTTTCAAAGAGACTTTCCCAACCTTGGCGCAATCTCAGCATTTAGTTAGTTATTATTAGTCATAAATCATTACAACGTCACGATCAAACTGTATTATTATAAAACATAACGTGCGGAACAGTAACTCTTCCATCCCGTGCATAAAACATCCATCCAAAAGACATTGCGCGTCGACTTTAATTCATAATGTATAAGCTATTTTTGTGCAATATTTTTTATTTATTCTTTCTCTTCGTGCTTCTTTTTTACTTTGTGGCGATGTAACGAATGTAATTCTCGATCAATATGTCGCAGGAGAGCTCCAAGAGGCTTCTCTGACCATGCAAAAATCACGTTGCTATTGTGAGTTTTCAAAGGATTCAATTCGACGGTCGTCCGAGCGTTGTGATGAACATGTACATTAAGGATACCTTCCAACAAGACACATATGACGCGGTGTGACACGGGTGCATCATTACATCCTTATTGTTCACTAATGTTAAACAAGAATGAGATGTTCACTGGGTTGTATTGATCCGCTTTTTGGAAGACACCCTAAGCTATTAAGTTCCAAGTGGTTGTAGTTGTAAGAATTAATCGATCGCAGTCAAACATGAGGAAAATATTTGATTGGTCAATTCTTACAACTACAATCAGTTACAACTACGCTTATGCAATTGTAGAATGGGCTGTACCTAACTTACAAAGTACAAAACGTGAACAATTGTTATTGTGTCAATCAAGAGCAGATGCGTACAAGGACCTCAGAATCTTGTCGTCGCTTATTACAGGGTAGAGAAATAACGAATATTTAAATAATATTTGAACTTTTAGTGTTTTGTATGTTCATTTTGCAAGATAGGCCCTATATCTGCATTACTTATCGCACGATGTTCAATGTTGCGTACATACGTTTATTCATTCAAGCTGTAAGCCGTCGACGTGTTTTTAAGAAAGACCTAAGTTACGACACATAATGTGTATTAATAAAGGAAAAAGAAAAGAGAAATTGCACTGCTGTATACCTAAATCGGAGAATGAAAAATCATACTGCCAAAGCCGGATGCTATTGCATTTACACCAGAGACAATGCGACGTTTATGCAAAACCTTTTCTGCGCAGCGACAAGGAACGTTTTTTTTGATATTCGCCGTTTTATTCGTAGTCGAAACTTGCAAACCGCTGCATGACTTAAAATGTATTACTGACCTAGTCACTAACGAAAGGCGACTCTAAAAGCGAGTGGCAGCAAACTCGAGAGAGATATATGTATATTCGAGAATCATTTGGCAGCTTACTATGTACTATATTAATCCAACGAACTTGGTATCTGTAAGGTGTGTACATATAAATATACGATTATATTGAAGCGGATTCTTGCGATCGGGATTATTTTACTTACGTAAACACAGATGTGTAGAGCAGTGTTGTGCAAAATGCTTCAAAATAAACTTTATTTAAATATACATACGTGAAGTCGCTAATCGATTAATGAATCCTCGTCTTTGCAACACCAGAGAGAAATCTAAGAGAGGACATGAGGACCTTTTTCCTGTAACCGTAAACTGTCCTCGCGCACTATTGCCTTCGGAAGAAGTGAATGTTTGAATATTCAAACAAATGAATTTACTGAATTTTGTCTTATAATATGCGCCTGCAAAAAAATGGAATTACGAAATTATATTTTTTTAAAAATGCAGATTTTCGGTCCGTTTTTTACCAAACGTAATTACTAGTATATAAGTATATTCAAAAGTCTCTATAATTATTAGAAATTATCCCACATTTCCGTTTTGTGACTAAAGAGAGCTTCACTTTCTTTTGAACCGCGCGGGAGAATTCGCAAAGAGAACAACAGAATTAAAGTGTTTTTCTTTTACCGACGAAATATTATCAACGTCCGCTAATTAGGCTAGTATCACATTGTCTGAGACAGATTAGCGTGGAATGGTAATTCTCTGATGCATGCAAAGTTAGGTACTGCAGTTGTGCAGTGTATTAAAGTGCGTTTCGTTTCACGCATGGTGTCCATAATATATCATTTCATCCTGAATATTGAAGAATGATAAAATTATACATCATGCGCATTATGCGAAACGGAGTGTATCCCTACTATGGTGAGTTCGTCGCGCATAGTTCCTCGGGTATTTCAGGGCATCTCAGAGTTTCTCGCTGCTTTCGTAGATTTTTCAAGTCCTATAAAAGCCGGTTTTTTTATGAGCTGTAGACAGCTGTTGACGCAATCGGGAAAGCAGCGGAAGCATCATCGGATAAAAGGATCTTATGAAAAACTAAACCCAAATCGGTCACACGAGAAAAATGTCTAACGAAAAATCAATGAAGGGTATTACTGTCTTCAGCAGAAAGGAGTATGACAACCACCAAAAATTCCTCTCGACGAAAAAGGAATGGCCCGGTATCAACGTCCGAACAGGTAAGGGCAAATTCATTCGGTTAGAATGAACATCTAAAAATAACATTAGTGATGCTTTCTAGCAAGAGGCATACTTAGTACAATGTAATAACACAGTGATCATTTCAGTTTGATTTGGTAAACAATAGAGAGATAATATATATATATATGATCACTATGTTACACAATAGGTTTTTTCACGTCGCATAGCTTCTACTCATTCCAACAAATGTATTAGAGTGAGTAGGAGCGATGATAAGAACATGTTGGAGCATATTGAAGCGTATGGAGCAGTCAAACAATGCAAACAAACTTGTGTCATCTATGACTATGTGTACATGGACATCCTTAATTAGGTTTAATAACATCCGTAGTTACAAAACCGATCAATCATAGCTATCCCTCTAAAGAATCGAGTGACTGTGTTTCTTGCTGGAAGGTACCCTAAGTACTAACGTGTGTTATATTACATTTAAATTATTGAGTGAGAAATTTCGATTCTATTTTTAGATTCACGGACGACATTGAATATACCAATGCTCATCATGGAGTTGTATCGATTAGTACCTTACAAGGAAGGCCGCTATATAGATTTTCACCCATTTAATATGCCTAACATTAAAGTACATAAAATCGAACTAGTCGGCACTGTTACGCGTGTTAAGCGCAATGTCAATAATCTGTTTCTGACAAGTAAGGAAAGAAGTTTGTTTCCTTTTTTTTTAGCTCAACTTCTTGCACTCTTTTTTTTCTCCAATGTGGAGAGAAGAAAAAGGAAGATGAATTGTGAAAGAATTGTGATCAATTGAAAAAAGAATCAACCTAAAGTATGAGCAACAAGTTTAACAATATCCAAGAAGACACTTAAACTCTTGGATTCTCTTATAGTTGAAGATGGGACAGGAGTGGCACAGATTAATTATAAATTAGAACAATATACGTACTCGTTGAAAAAACGGCAGGAAATTGATAAGAAATACAGGAACCAAGCTGAAAATGTAAGGACAAGTGAAGCAAAAGCGAGTAGAAGCTCCAAAGAAGGTCCAAAGAAGTTTCCTGAGACACGTCCAAAATTCTCCTATCCACGTGATGCATCTTTACATGATATAGCTGTAAGAATTTAATAGTAAATTCGGTCACTCATGCTACACTGGATTAATGCACATTAATGGTTACTTTATATAAAGTGTCTAAATGTAATGGCATAATGTAATCAACTTTTAAATATATATTTCGTTAAATAACATGACAATATCATTATTGATATTTAATTGTTTAAAATATCTATTCACATTTAACTTTGCTAATTTCATGTATAACAGTTTTAGTGCACTAATTTATAGTATAATGCAAGTGAATTCACTATAAGAGAATTTATAAATTTGTAAATTATAAAATCAATAAATTCTATGATTTATATGTATTTATTTGCAACAATATAGATGAATTATTTCCAATGATAGGTTCTGGAGAACGAGTGGTGGTCAGAGACGAATGGTGGTTTGTTGGGTAAAGAAATTCAACCGTTCGACTACGTATATGTCACTGGATACCCGTGTCTCGACACAAACTTTCAAAAGATACCAGAACAGATAACTGCAGAGTTTATCGAGAATGCAAGACTGATTGTGTTTGCAATGTCTGTCACATGCATCTCTGAGGAGATGTACAATAAAAAGTTGTCGATGTGGGTAAACACCACTATTTGCCAAAGGTACACAGGGAATAAAGGCTGTGCATATACTACAAAAAATAAATAGTGAAGTTTGTAAAAATTATATTGAGACTATGTAATGTATTCTTAAAAATTTTTGTATATTGTTAAATACTATTCTATCAAGTTATGTGAATTTCTTTCAACACCTAAAATATTGAATTCCATCACAGTAGCAATGCCAGTTCTCACAGAAATTAATTAGCTTTAATCTTTCTTACATTCTCGTTCCTTCTTCTGATATATTCGGAAACACACGTGTACTTTGAGACCGTAGGCTAGTTTTTCTTTTAAAAGACACGAATGTCATTAGCTACGTTCAGCAGAAAAAGCAGCTTTGCAACTGTTGTAAAGTTCTTCAATATGATTGGTCTTGCCCTTAGTTCCTCATTAGATTTATATGTATAAACCGATCGTATTCAAGAATTTTACAACAATTGCAAAGCTGCTTTCATTCTATCTTCGACTCTTTTTCCTAGAGGGATACAATTTAAATGTCATTTTATCCTTGTTCTTATATTCACTTCCACTGTAGATCAACTTTAATTTTGATTTAATTTTCCATGATTTTTTTAGGCTCTAAGAGTTGGTTCCACCATTGTAAGATTAACTTTAATCTTAGTTTAACTTATTATTTATCTTTTTCTTTTTTTTTAATTTTTAGAATTAAAAAAAGATAGAGAGTAAAAAGTTGAATCGAGATTAAATTAATCTTAAGAATTAGAAAAAAAGATGAGTTGAATTGAAATTAAAGTTAATCTATATTCTAGTGGAAATGAATAAAAAAGCATTAGCATTCAATGAACAAAAATAGAATACTCGTGACGATTGTCTTCTAAAAGGAAAGCAGCCTTTGTTATTTATTAAATGCCTGTTTCCATCAATGTACATATAGCTTAATGCCTAATGACAAATCTGGCTTCAATTTACTCTTCATCTTTTCAATTCTTAAGATTAGAAAAAAAATGAAGAATATCAGTAGAACCCAGATTAAAATTGGAATAATAATAGTGAATACACGTTTTCTAGAAAAAAAAAAAAAAAACAGCCAGTTTGTGGCTTGAGAATTGCTAAAAATTTGCTGGGAATATATGGAGTATACAGGTAAAATGCTAGTGTAATCCATTCTTAACAGATGTCGCCGCACACAGCCGCACATCTGTGATCTGATGCAATCTTTCCGACACTAGTCTCTGCCAGTCTCCCGGCTCCTGTTTCTCGTTTCTCGTTTCGTCGCCACGAACGAGAAGCTAGAGAAACCAGAGAAACCAGAGAAACCGTGGGCGCGCGCCCCGTCGTTCCTATTGTCCGCTCACCGTTCGTCGTTCGCGAGTGGACGTCCCAGTGTGTTGTGTGTGTGTGTGTGTGTGTTGTGTGTGTGTGTGTGCGGGCAGTTGCACGCTTCGCCTGCCTGAGGATGGCTGCGATGCTGTCCAATTGTTCGCGGTTCGCGCCTCGCGTAATCACGCGGAGTAGCGTGTTGCGGGCCGAGGTGAGTACAATGAACGTACAACGAGCCCTTGCCGTTTCCTCCCTTGTCCGCCCTTGTTCACGGTAGTGGCTACTGATGATCGACACTTTACTCGTCCTAGATTAATTCAAAATGTGCTCGCCGCCGCGAGTCGAGATTCTGTTTGCTCGTAAGATTCGTTAAAATCTCCCTTGGCTTTTCATATCGCGATGACGATTATTACATAATACGTCCCGTATA
>NW_017305988.1:25659-26379 GCF_001594115.1 Trachymyrmex septentrionalis | reverse complement strand
CTCCCTTGGCTTTTCATATCGCGATGACGATTATTACATAATACGTCCATCTCTCTCGCCCCGATAATATCCAATTGTGACTCATGCGGATTGACACAGTCTGTCAATCAAGCGAAAAGTTTCCCCTTGTTACCTGCAGGATGAATCAGGCTGTGATAAGCACCTGGTGCTTATACCCTGGTGCTTGCTTGATATTGACTCTTTTTCTCCTTTCTTTCCTCGCTCTTTTGAAATAATGACTATTTTTATCCGCGGCAAGGCCACCGTATCATGTATTTCATAAGATCAATCGCTCCTTTTTTTTATCTAAAAATCAAGCTATTTTTTAAGCCACATGTTACTGTATGTACTAAACTAAATACATTATCGGCTAGAATAAGATTAACTAGTTCCTGTATTCGTTCTTTTTGCAGGTCGCGAGATCGTTATGTAGTCAAGGTAAGGTTAATAAGAGATGATAAAACACTGATAAGGCTGATGACATGTATACTAGTATATAACGAGGATTTTGAAAGCTACAGCTGTGAGAAACGAGTTAAACTTGGAAAAGCTTGCGAAAAATGATTAATTATAATAAATTTTTCTAGGGCACACTCTTATCCCTGTTTGCATTATCCATGCCGAACACGTGTCCAACGCTAAAGCTCTGTTGTAAGTAGTATTATTTTGCGACTTGTGTCTGCATTTTTGTGTCTGTATTTATTTTTTATCTTACCTATT
>NW_017305988.1:20521-25559 GCF_001594115.1 Trachymyrmex septentrionalis | reverse complement strand
GCCAAAGCTCTGTTGTAAGTAGTATTATTTTGCGACTTGTGTCTGCATGTATTTATTTTTTATCTTACCTATCTTATTACTTTTATGTCACCAATATATAGAAGTTTAATAATTTATACGCTAGGAATTACATATATAGTTTTTTTGTTGTTGAGCTAATTACTTTCAATTCTCCAGTATTTATGCAAACATTTCTTTAGAGTAAAAACATGAAAATTTTTTAAGTCAAAAGTGAAAATTTTTATGTATAAATGCATGTATATATATTCACATAGTACAACATATGTATTGTATATATGTTCAAAAAGATTTTATTTTTCAAGATTCTACTTCTCTCTATAGAAAAAGTTATTCAATTGAGCCTCTAGAAGCAGGATGGCGAGCTAATATATCTTTTTCTTTTCTTATAACTTTTTCCCTAAGATGAAAACGTCGAAAATAAAAAATTTCTTCATTAACTTCAATGTTAAAAATTTTCTTCTCATATTTCTATCCTATGGGAAAAAGTTCATATGAGTTCATACAATCGCTATGCAGAAGATGAAAGTACATGTAGAAGGATTAAAGGTTACAGCATTCTTTTTTGCATCCAGATGTAGAAAGTACAAGGCAAATCACTATTGGATAAATCAAGCGAGACATATACGTTCAACTTCAGCACTATGTAAGTACGACATCTTATGTAAAGACGTAACAGTTAATTTAATCGCACATAATTTGTGTTATCTAAACAGGGGAGATCAGGGAAGTTGTAGTTCCTGCGTTTGCCGAAAGTGTAAGCGAGGGCGACGTGAGATGGGAGAAGAAGGTAGGCGACCAAGTAAAGGAAGACGATGTCCTCTGCGAGATCGAAACGGACAAGGCAAGCATCTAGGACGTTTCTTGTTTCTTTCGTTTGTAAAAACCATTCTACAATTGTGTAAAGCCTGTTTTATAATTGCTTATAAGTGTAGTTGCAAGTGCTTGTAGTTGTAAGAATTGACGTCATCGAATCACAATCGAATATAAGGAGAATATTCGGTTATAGTTCGGTTAATTTTTATAAATTGACGCTGAGCAATCACAACTACTCTTATGCAATTGTAGAATGAACGTAACACGAAGTAGGAATAATCGCGATTATTACGAGGGATATTACAAACTATTCGAAATTTAATCGCGCTTGCCCACAGACTTCTGTTCCTGTACCGTCGCCCGGGCCCGGTGTCATAAAGGAGCTGTTCGTTAAGGATGGCGATACTGTAAAGCC
Organism: Trachymyrmex septentrionalis; assembly: GCF_001594115.1. Lineage (NCBI taxonomy): Eukaryota > Metazoa > Arthropoda > Insecta > Hymenoptera > Formicidae > Trachymyrmex > Trachymyrmex septentrionalis. The sequence goes on along the minus strand of NW_017305988.1, from coordinate 24,310 downwards.
GGGACAGAAGTTGTGCACTATCGACATCGGTGCAACCGGCGGTGTTACTGTCACACCTGCAGAGAAAACGCCGAAACCTCCTGCGGCCGCGCCGGCGGAAAAGGCACCGAAACCTGTGCCTCCTGCACCTCCTCCGACACCATCGGCCCCAAGTGTGGCACCTCCATTGTCCGCAGCGCCGATCCCACCTCCCGCCACTGAACCACCACCTCCACAAGCACCTACTGCATCCATGCCAGTTGCGGCTATTAAACATGCTCAGGTAAATATCAGTTATTATTATGCATTAGTTATTATACAATTTGAAAATATTATGAAAATGATGTACTTTTTTTAGTCGTTGGAAAGCGCAAAAGTTCAGCTACCTCCTATCGATTATACGCGCGAAATAATTGGCACCAGGACAGAACAGCGAGTGAAAATGAATAGAATGCGTCTACGTATTGCGGAACGTCTGAAGGACGCGCAGAATACGAACGCTATGCTGACCACGTTTAATGAAATTGACATGAGGTAATTTCAAGTATTATCGCTTAATATAAAAATCACATACAGTGTAAAATACACACACACAAAATGTATGCTGAGCGCTTAGCGAGCAGTTGCTGAATCCACCCATTGAATTCTTGTTTAACAACAAAAATGATTTACTGTGTTAATAACTTCGTTAATTGTGTCTCGCTAGGAAACTCTCTACAATACTCTATATTTCATATGTATTTATCGCTCATTTATTACACCAGCAATACAACTAAAAACAAAATTTTCCAGAAAACAAGTTTGAATATTTTGAATCACATTAAAATTTTATAATGTTAATTAAAAAATGGAATTTTAGTAATAATTGATTATAGAAGAACGATATGTTCATTTGAAGTGTAATATGTAATATGTTTTTTTTTCTGTTCCTTTTTGTTTTTTAAATTATTTATGATAATTTTTTAATTATTTTTGCTATTGTAGCAAATAAACGGTATGTATTTAAAGATTTTTTAAAATTAATATATTTAGAATTATTAAAAATTAATGACCAACTTAATTTAACAATATTTTTAATTTTAGTTCAAATTCTAATTTTAATTTAATTGCGTCAAATCCGGTAGAAAACGGTGTGCAATTTAAGAAAATTGTATCTTCTAGTCGCATCAAATTTGCAGATATTTCAGTAAATCCATTCTTTCTGTGTAAAAATATGGATATTTGTACATACGAGTGCAAATTAATTTATTTTCAGAATCTTAGACAGAACAAGTTCTAAGAGCTTGTTTCAAGAAATTGGATCATCATTATTAAAAATTAACGATTACTTTAAGAATATAAATTGAATTACGTTGAATCAAAATTCCTTTGAGATAAATCGATCACAACAAAGGCATTAATTTATTGATCGATCACTTTTGATATTTTTAATTCCAATTTATGATTGCGTTTCAAATCCGATAGTGAACAGTATATAATAATTTTTAACTGAAAATTATATTTAGAAATACTATATATATCTATATAAAATGTTATTAGGCATTATTGAGATTAGTATATCATTACCCTGTCTAAATCATCAGCCCTAGTTTGTACTCTTTATCTTTCATTTAATCATAAATGTCATTATTAATTTGCAGTCGCATTATCGAGTTCCGGAAGATGCATCAAGAATCGTTTACGAAAAAGTACGGCATCAAGCTCGGGTTTATGAGTCCATTTGTCATGGCCAGTGCCTATGCTCTAAAAGACCAACCCGTGGTGAATGCCGTGATAGATGGCACCGATGTAGTATATAGAGATTACGTAGATATTAGTGTGGCAGTCGCGACGCCGAAGGGACTTGTCGTGCCCGTACTTCGCAGCGTAGAAAATAAAAATTTCGCCGAAATTGAAATCGCTTTGGCTGCTTTGGGTGAAAAGGCTAGAAAAGGAAAGATTACCATCGAGGATATGGATGGCGGTACTTTTACGATAAGCAACGGTGGCGTTTTTGGCTCGATGCTGGGAACTCCAATTATCAATCCACCGCAGAGCGCGATTCTTGGTATGCACGGCGTTTTTGACAGACCTATCGCCATTAAGGGAGAGGTAAAGTTCACTAATAGGCGCATTAAGAGTCTTTAATTTCCTAATTTTTTTTATCTTTTCATTAAAATCTTTAATTTAAACTATGAAATTCATAATTGCATTGTAAAATTGCTTACAAACATTTGTATTCTCAGGTTAAAATTCGGCCAATGATGTATATAGCTTTGACGTATGATCATCGGCTGATTGATGGACGTGAGGCTGTGATGTTCCTGAGGAAGATCAAAGACGCTGTGGAAGATCCTAGAATTATTTTGGCTGGCCTTTAATAACTTGGGATACATTTATCGCGCGTGTTAACGATGCGGTTGATCACTATTGAATAAACAAGAATGCGACGCGAGAATCTGGAATCTCGGCAGGCAGTATTTCTGCTTCCAGAAATCTGTAATCATTGAAACATCCCCTCTAAGGAACGTCTCTTGATATCTTATTTCGTATACCATTAATCAAGCTACACGTGGGATGTGACAGGCGTAATCATAAATAACGATAAGTTGGCGAACTAATCCTGTCTATTATTCTGAATTCTTGCAACGAGAATATTGTAAGGCGAATTCGTTTCGCACGTTACAGTCTGTAATCTATCGCTGAATGACGTAATTTTTGTTTTTGGAATTTTTTCACATATTATTCGGCAACCCGAATAAATGCCGAACCGATAATCGCATTCTTGCGAGCATTCATATTTTTGTCGTCACATCGATATCGATCGGTGTCGAAAGGCGGAGCACAGAGAAGTTGGAGTCGAGGAAGGGCTAGAAGGTACTTATCCTAAGTACTCTAGATGTAGACCCATAAGCTAAAATAAAATCTCTCACCAATATAAGTCTTTTTAGCGTTGTTGAATTGTGCGTCACATTGCGGCCGTAGGATAAGTAACGTGATTTGATAAATATTTAAATACGTGGAAGTGATATTACTGTTGGCACTTGTACGTTATATATCGAGCATCTCGGGGAGAGGGAGGAGGGGGGGGGACGATATATATTGCACGTGAGAAATTTTGCACTCGAAGGAAAATGGCTCATTCGTAATTTTGTAAATCAAAAATTGTTTATTAAGTAAAAAAAAAAATCAACTGTCGTCTACGTTTACACGACTCGATTTACGCCGAGGTTGTAACATCGATGTTATAACTTTGGCGTAAATCGAGCCGTGTAAACGTAATCAATGTGGACAAGATATGTTTTTACGATAGAGTATGTATGTGGGAGGGATGGGATGGAAGAGCCGTTTAATCACGTGTTAATTTATAAAAGTAGAGTACACTGCCAAGTCCTGCGACGAACGTTTTGAGTCGTCATTCGAGTATTTGATACGAATCCATTTGCGTTGCTATTGATACGGCAAAGTCAGCGAGTGTTATCTCGTGAGCGATGTTTCCATCATTGCGTTTGCATCGTCAGATCACAGCTTTGCGTGAAGATGTGCGAATGCTCTTTTAGTCTCATTGTAAAATATATTGTATATCATTCGATACTGTATATTAACGAAGAAACGCATATAAAGCACGCTAATTAAACAATTTCGTTTCATTTTAACAGTACTGTTGACATAGATCGTAATTAATCGCTAATATTATTTAATAATAATTATTTACAATTATATGAATGACCGAATAAGTTTTTAAGAATTTTTTTTGTATTTTATTTTCTTAAATTTTTTGTCATGACTCGCGCTAGTCGTCTTTTAATTATTATGATTTCAGAAATGAAA
>NW_017305988.1:4319-20421 GCF_001594115.1 Trachymyrmex septentrionalis | reverse complement strand
TATATATATGCAAAAGTGCCTGAAAAAAAAAATGAATTGCCTGAAAAATTTTATGAATGTTTCTAAAAAAAATTCTTTACTCGCATCAGACATGTTCGATTATAACTTTGAAAACGGAGAAGAGTATATGTGTACACAACACACACACACACACACCTGTAAGAATAATTCTTTCAATTTCCTGGATTGACTTCCCGATTATTTTTTTGTGTCTATAAATTAAGTACATTTTACATTTTTAATTTCCTGTTCAATTAATAGATCTTATTACGTGCAAAGTACTAGAAAAAAATGTAAATTGCTTCAAAAATTTTATAAACACTTTAATATAAAATTATTCTCTCGCCAGACATCTTCGGTTATGATTCGAAAATGAGAAAGAGTATAATGTGAATATTTCTCGAATTTCTCAAAGTGATCCGGTCATTTCTCGTATATATTGAGTACATTTCATATCGTTAATTCTATTCAATTAATAGATAAGATCTTTTTATACAAATTCTTATTATATTAAAATAAATTTGAAAGACGTTTTCTTTATCCGCAATCGTAAATTTTCGCAGCGGGAGAACAGATGCGATCTCTTCTTATCGACTGTGCACAATCGAATTGCTAGCGAATGACTCCGCCGTTTCGAAGAGCAGCAGGCACAGAGAAGTCAGATTGAGTGTCGTAAGGAAAGATGGTGAGTCTGTCAAAACTATCAATTGATTATTATTTAATGTAAAACGAAGTAACTTTACTATTCAGGAGAATAGCAACATTTGTGTATTGTTGCTAATTTTCTAGAATCTACTCTACTTATCGATCGTTTAGATTTAGGTTAGCCATCCTTCAAATGTTTGCTCTATCTTAAATTTATTTTTCAAGTTTTATCAAAAAGAATTTAACTTTTCTCAAACGATTACGATATTTCTTTTAATGCAACTGTTAATTTATCAGTGAAATTTTTTGATAATAATAAATTGTCACATAGGGTCAGAATCAATCTGGAACTGGTGGCAGTGGAGGAGACAAGAAGGATGACAAGGATAAGAAGAAGAAGTATGAGCCGCCGATTCCTACGAGAGTGGGTAAAAAAAAGAGGCGTACTAAGGGGCCGGATGCAGCTCTGAAATTGCCACAAGTGACTCCTCACACGCGTTGTAGACTGAAATTGTTAAAAATGGAGCGCATAAAGGATTATCTACTGATGGAGGAGGAGTTTATTAGGAATCAGGAGCGCCTGAAGCCGCAGGAGGAAAAGAATGAGGAAGAGAGATCGAAAGTGGACGATCTTCGTGGTACACCAATGTCCGTTGGAACATTGGAAGAAATAATTGATGACAATCATGCGATAGTGTCTACCTCGGTTGGCTCCGAGCATTACGTATCCATCTTGTCATTTGTGGACAAAGATCAATTGGAACCTGGTTGTTCTGTATTGTTAAATCATAAAGTTCACGCTGTTGTTGGCGTTTTAGGAGATGATACAGATCCTATGGTTACAGTGATGAAACTTGAAAAAGCTCCTCAGGAGACCTACACTGATATCGGAGGTATGTTATGAATAAACACACACACACACACACATACACACACACACACACACATCTGTTTTATATTCAAATATTTTGTAATATTTTATATTTATCTATATAAATTCTGATAAATTTATAATGAATTATAAATTAAATTGTTATGTAAACATCAAAGAATATGACTCGTAAATATTTTCAGGTCTTGATACTCAAATTCAGGAGATTAAGGAATCCGTAGAATTACCATTAACTCATCCAGAATATTATGAGGAAATGGGTATTAAACCTCCGAAAGGTGTGATACTTTATGGACCACCTGGCACAGGGAAGACACTGCTTGCCAAGGCTGTGGCTAATCAAACATCGGCTACATTTTTGAGGGTTGTTGGTTCTGAACTTATACAGAAATATTTAGGGGATGGTCCAAAGCTTGTAAGAGAGCTTTTCAGAGTTGCCGAGGAGCATGCTCCTTCTATTGTCTTTATAGATGAAATAGATGCGGTAGGCACGAAAAGATACGACAGCAATAGTGGAGGCGAAAGAGAGATTCAAAGAACTATGTTGGAATTGCTTAATCAATTGGACGGTATGCTAATTTCCCCCAATTCAAAATTCAGACAAAAATCTTTTTATACTAGTAAACTTTATGTTCGATATTAATAAATATATTAGCTATTATAATAATCAGATGTTAAATTTGAAAAATTATTACTAGGTTTTGATAGTAGAGGCGATGTGAAAGTGGTTATGGCTACTAACAGAATAGAGACCTTAGATCCTGCTTTAATTAGACCGGGTCGAATCGATAGGAAAATAGAATTCCCGCTGCCAGATGAGAAGACTAAAAGAAGAATCTTCAATATTCACACAAGCAGAATGACTTTGGCGCCTGACGTGAATCTTGCGGAATTAATTATGGCAAAGGATGATCTTTCTGGTGCGGACATCAAGGTAGGATAATCTTCTGTAAAAATTCAACTCTGCTTATACATGTATTTTGTACTTTCTTGCAGTTCTTTTATTAAGATAAGAGAAAATAGTTGTGGCTCTAAGAATAAATCAATGCCAAACAAAGTTAAAGCAAAATTGTAAATCCTTTTTTTTTTATTGCTTCATTAAAATGGATTAAAAATTTTTATTTTAGGCAATATGTACCGAGGCTGGTTTAATGGCTCTACGTGAACGACGTATGAAGGTTACCAGCGACGATTTTAAGAAATCCAAGGAAAGTGTGTTATATCGGAAGAAGGAAGGTTCTCCCGAGGGATTATATTTATAAAAAAAAAATTCATTATCACTTATCTCTGTATTGAATCGCGAAACTGTTCGAGTGTCTCAATAAAAATTTCTACAGGAGATTAACCCTTACAATTTATATATATATATATATAAAACATTATTTTTAATATATATAATCTAACTAAATTATTCGTTCGGTAAATCTGTAAATTGCTACTTAAATATATCTAAAGAGTTGAATTGATTTCAATGTCCGATTTCTTCAAGATTGGTTCGAGATAGTTATGTAGCTTGTTTATTACTTCTGCAGAGTGTTCTCTCTGCTCGCTCAGGACTTTGGAGAATGGAGCTTTCTCATGTGAATTGGAAGTTTCATTTTGCGATTCCACCTCGCATATCCCGCATGCACCGCGTCTGGCTCTTTTAAGAACAGCTGCCACATCTGTGGGATGTTCTAATGTGAACGTCAAAGCGGCAGCCAGACCCTTGTACCTTCCTAAAGTGAAAGCGGTCTCGAAACCGTCTTTGTAACCAATGTCGAATCCCTCTTGCAGCACAGAGTCTGCTCCGTCTTGTATCCCTTCTCTGTAGCCAGTCTAAAAATATGATTATCAAATGCAGCACGGTAAGTAATTGCAACATAAATATCGCGTCAAAAACTGTCGAAAATCGCTTACGTACTTTAATAGCACCGTCCACAAGGCGTTTCCAGCATTTCGAAGCGACATATAGAGAATCGTCATCTCTAGCCGAATCGTACTCTGCCGTTTGTATTACATCTTCCATTGTATAAGTAGACATTATTCTCCTCGAAACAATTTTGTGATGAAATGTTTCAAGTCAAATCAATAAAAACAGATCTTTATTTCGGTACAAAATGATATCTAATGAATAGGTAATTTTTATTAAAATTTAAGATAAGATGGTTAAAGAAATATTTACCAATAGATACGTTTACGTTATGTATAATTGCAATGGTAATTATAGCGCTTTAAATATTTATAACAATTCGTGTAACTACGCGCAGAATCAATTATACAAAGAAATTAAACAGTCAACAATCAAGTAGTGTTTGCGTATGTTTGACATTCCTGCGGTATTATATACGTATATAACAGCAGATGTTAGGTTAAGTTAAGCTACGATAAGACGTAAACAATGATAAACGTATTTGGAAAAAACGTACATTGAAGGAAGGGTACGGAATAGCGCAAAGTACCTGAAAATGTCGGGACGTAGAAAGAAAGACAAGAATAAACTGCTGCAATGGAGACCTCGTAATGTTCTCTGCAAGGAGCTGAGGTATCACCAGAAGAGGGACAGAACGTCTGACTGGTCTGACAGTTCGGATAAGGAAAACGATGAAACAGGTTAGATTAGGATGAGTTTCGTGTTTTGCAATGTACATATTGTACATTTGGTACAAGAGTACAATGTAATCTTTGCAGAGACGGTAAACGAGTGGCCGTTGCCATTCCCTGTGGCTATGTGGGATTTAGAGCACTGCTCCAAACAGTCCAAACATGGTACTGGCAAAAAGCTAGTAAAACATGGTTTAACAAAATTGCTGCGACTGAGTACACGATTTTCAGGCCTTTGCCTTACTCCAGTGGGCAATGAGGTAAAATAAAGAAACAATAAACAACAACAATCTCGTCGTCTAGATTCTTAGATAAAATGTTTGTCGCAGTGCGTGACTCCATTGGATCGCAAGATTGTAGAGAAGTATGGTTGTGCAGTTGTTGATTGTAGTTGGTCGCGTATCGACGACACTCCCTTCAACAAAGTAAGGACATCCCATCCTCGCATATTACCCTTCTTGGTTTCTGCCAATTCGACAAAACCCTGCGAATTGAGTTGTGCGGAGGCTATTGCAGCTACTTTAATCATAACGGGATTTCCAGACGAAGCTGACCTGATTCTTGGCAAATTTAGTTGGGGACACTTGTTCCTAGAACTAAACAGTGAATTGTTGGAAAAATACGCTCGTTGCGCAAATATTGAAGAAGTAATAGCTGTACAAGAAAAGTTTTTAAAGGATATCCAGCAGGAAAAAATTGACAGACTTGGTAAGAACATCTAATTATTCTATGCTTATCCTATATATGTATATACACACACGCGCGCGCGCACACACACACACACACACATATATACACATATGTGATATTTGTGTTCTTTAGCGATTTCTGACTTTCCACCAAGTGATACAGAATCTGAAGAAGAGGCGGAAGAAAAAGATAAGAGCGTAGTGTCCGAAATAGTTAAGGAACTAGCCAATGCAAAAATATAAAGTACAATACTGCAGCTATTTTACACAATCAAATAATACACTAGAGGTGTACGAATTAAACATTTATATGAAATTGAATTGAATCAAATTTTTAATAATATATTAAAAAATGAATCAAATCAAATCTTTTTTATTAAAAAAAAAAAACTAAATTTGAATTAAATTTTCCTGAATTTACATTAAAAGCCAATTTAAAAAAATTTATTTTCAATAATATTATATATTTTTTTAAGTAAATAAAATCATTTTTAACTTACGAGAGTCGTGTGAAGCAAATAAATGAAGCAAATAAAATAGGCGATAGATTTAAAATCGAACCACTAATGAACCACTCGAGATTTTAAATTTATTATTTCGATTTTTCGAATCGCGGAAAACGAATCGAATTAAATCCATTATTAGCGAATTTGGTCACTTGCACTGACTTGCACTACACTATTAAAAGCTGTTTTATATGAAATTAGCAAAGTTATAAATGTAAAAGTATATAAATATTTTAAATGAGTAACTATCTACTAATGATATTGTCACGTCACTTAACAAAATATATATCATTTCATTGCCAAAGTTAATTATATTATATCACTGCATTGAGATATTTTATATAAAGCAACTTTTAATATGCACTGATGTAGTGTGAGTTCCAATTCACTATAAGATTCGATTTTAAATTATTCGCATACCTCTTGTAATAGAGAACCTCTAAAAAATAAAAGTAAATTTTCTTACAAAATATCAAAATATCAACAAAATAATAAATAATTACATAATTAAAATAATTTTAAAAATATCTATTGTACAATAATCAGTAGTTAAAAACTGCGAATGATTATTTTAAATTAATGAGAATTAAATTAATTAATTTCTTTAAATTGATTATATTAATTTGAAGAAATATAATATGTATTTATTATTTTGCTGAAAAAGATTGTCAGTCAAAATCCTTTGATATTTTGTAACAAAATTTATTTTTATTTTTTACCTATATCCGTTAATTATTTCTATTGGCCCTTTTTGTTACTGTATTATTATTTGGCAAAAAACGAGCTATAAAATAAATTACATTTATTTTTAAAAAAGAATTATTTAAAGAGATTGTCTTTAATATAGTTTGGAAATTGTTAATATTCTTCGACATAATTGTATACTGACATTTTATATTCTGTATAATATTTGTATTTTATCAATTAAATTTTTATTTTAGCTTATAATAATATGAGAGAAACATATATTTACAATATTAATATTAATATTTACATTATTAATATTAATCTATTAAGATATATTTAACTATTCAAGGATTTAATTTTTGCAAAAACGAGCAAAAGTATGTGCATTGGAATCAAAGTCGTAGAGTGAACGGAGTCCATTCGTACGCGCGATCTCTTTCAATTCTTTAGTAAAGTCCTGCAAATCCTCTTTGCGAAGATCTGCCATATGTTTGCGCAATTCCACAATCATCGGTGCATCAGCAGATATCAATGGTACCAAATTTGGTAATTGTTTTGTCATATTATGCGCCACCCAAATCAGATGGAATCTATTTATATATTCGCATTTAGACTTAAGAGACTCCAGCGACGTTATAGGATGAAATATTATCTAAAAAGAAGTGTTGTAAAATTCATTCACATTGGCTATTAAAGCATACAAAAAAACGTACCTTGTGATTTGGTACTTCCATCCAAGAAATCTTTTTATCTTGTTTAGATTTATCTCCAGTACTTATCCACGATTCGTTTTCCATTTCAATATCCGGCATTTCGCTCACTATAATGCCATTTAAAATTGACACATCTCTATGAGCACCGACGTGATCTTCACATAGTGGCTCTTTCGTTCTTATTTCATAAATTGCACGCATTATCTCACGTTCAGCAATGTCAGTTGCCCTACGTCTTTAAGATTTAAGAATTTTTATTTATGGGAAGCAAGCATGTAAATTTTTTTTTGAATATATTTTATTACTTGTCTTCATTTTTTCCAACCGCAGCCCATGTAAAAAACGGACCATTCACAATGTCTCCCAAGTATGCATAATGTATAAAACCAGGTCCAAGTTGAATTATATTATTCAACAGAGTTGGATTGCTTCTAATTGGTTCGCCTTCGAGCCATGTAAAAGCTATTCCATTATTTCTCCAAAATCTAATAATTATAATAACATATTTTGTTTTTTTTCTCATTGATATATTCAGATAATCATTTCAACTAAAGAAGCATATCATCTTGTTCACAATTTTATATGCAGTTTTAACTGCTTACAATGTATAAACATACTTATATTCTTGTATAGTAAGATTAGTGGTACATCTGGGCTTTAAAATCATATGATAATCCCAATCAAAAACACCTTCTCTGTAGTCATATCTCGTTTTTAATAACTTCCTGATTCTACGATCCCAATAATTCACAATGGGAACTCCTTCGCATGTTGCACGTGCCCAAAATCTTATAGAGAAATTATTACAATAATTAATACAGAAATACATAAATGTCTGCGGAAGCATTAAATACCTTTACTTAAAACTAGTGGCGAATTTTTCAAGTCTGTCTCTAGATGCTTTGCATTGTAGAATCTTTCAAATTAATCGAATAAAATAAAGAACGCCGAACGGTCAAAGTTAGATGTTACGAATATATTTAATCAATTTTTTGTTCCATGTTTCAAATTAAGTTTTGCTCGAGCGTCTCAGATACTAAAATCCACCACTGTTAGAAACTATTTTATTTTATTACTATATCTCCTTAACGTCAACTTACTTAAAAATAGATTCCAAATTATCCCTATCCTTGTGCTTAAATTTTTCTAATGATAACCATGGACACTCAACAGTACGGGTCGGAATATCGATCAGTTGTTTGGCGCATTTTGCTAAATATTTAGCCGTAGCAGGTCTCAAAAGAGTGTTCCCTAAAATCTCCAAATAATATCGCGTCGCCTCTTGCAGTCCTTTGGTATATTAATTATGTATATTAGTTTCATTAATTTCTCTAACATAGGCTTGATATTAGTATTCACAAATACATACCCAAATCTTTTTCTAAGCAAAGGCTTAATAAAAGTATCGATCTAGCAACTTGCTCTAAAGTCGGTTCGATAATGTGATACGTTATAGTCCGAGCAGGATGTATGTAAGATGAAGCTAGCGTTTTCACGATATGTCGTGCATCACCAGAACCTACAATCAATACTTCAAGATTGTTTAAAATACAGTCTTCTATTTGTGTTATTTCAGCTTGTAAATCTAGCGGTTGACTATATCCCCACCACATATTGTTTCAAGATTTGAACTTTACGAAATATACACTTTCATAGAATTGTCATATATATACTTAATAATTATCAGGATTGCTATTACCAAGCTTGTTTTAAAAGGTCTGTTATCTCCATGGTAACCTCAGAAACGAAGAGAATGATTCCAGATCAGGTTCAATCATGGTGGAATATACTTCCATCATGGGTTGAATAGAATGTTTTGAAAGCAAAATATTTCCGCAAAAAGTTTTTTTCTTTGCATCGATTATACTTTTGAATTTAAAGGAATAGTTCTATCTCAGTGAAGAAAACTTCCAACAGTTACAAAATAAATATTATCCTGAACATGGTCAATGTTTATTTGAATTGTATTTTGTTCTAATAAATATTTTAATTTTTTGTTCTAAGAACGTTGTATCTAAACAGAGATATGTGCATTAATTAGAGGCAGAAAGTAAATAAATAGAAAGACATTTGGCTAGAGGAGTAAGAATTATTATATTAAAATAAAAATGTTATAGATTTATATAATAAAATTATAAACATATTATTATATATAGTGACATAGTCATGTCTTTTTTAGACTTATAAAACCATTTATTTATTCCTATATATAGAATCTGTGACACAGATAAAAATAGTTCCCTTTTGAACTTTTCTTCAACAAAGTTCGTTATAAAGATTCTACGTATTTATTCAGCACAATTGCTCATTTATCCCTCTTTTTCTGTGCTCGTTTGTTACCACAGCGTTGCAAAAGATCAGTAATAGGACCTTTATGTTGAAATATAGCAACCAGTTGTGTACGTGCTTCGTTCATGCCCTCACTGATTAAATTACTGCGCTGCATATTCCCTTTAATCAATTCGTTTACCCGTTCGAGACCATCGTTATGTTTACTTTTAACGGTTTGCTGTGATTCCAGTAGCGTGAGTGTCGTTTTTAATTTTTCATGAACCTACGAATGTATCATATAAACATGATTCCCTAAATGTAAACAAATTGAAGAAAAATCTAAACAATGTGTCAATATACCTGTTTTTCAAGGGATGAAATATCTTCCATTTGTGTAGTGAGATGATAGATTTTCCATCCATTTAATCTCTGTAATACGTATTTCTGTTGCGCCAGTTCAGCAACTGTTGGTCTTCTTTCCTCACGAGGTCGGACATCGCTAGGTCTTCTATAATGCTGCAATCTAACTGTCCATTTGTTTTTCCAAGAAGAGCCTAAAAACATATGATTAGGAAGAGTATAGTTAACATAGAAAATACGAACGATGTGAAGGATATAAAGGAACAAAATGTTTGTATATATATATATATATATACCTAATAAACTTGGTACAGGCCGTGATCGTGCTATTGTGATTTCTGTTTGTTGAGTAGATGATTTAATATCACTTTGTACATTGGAGAGTTGCCTTTTGTCGGACAACTTCTCTTTTGATTCCTCTTTATTCTCCTTCTTCAATTTTTCCTCAGTGAGAAATTGCATCTCTTCCTCCGTAAATTTAGGTTCAGTTAATTCTACGCCTGTAAGTTGCTGTTTGCGTGGTTTTTTTCTTGGCGACATTTCTATAGTGGGATTAATAGTAATTCTGGATTGTTCAAGTTCCTCGTCGAGGCCTGGCGAAGATGTAGCAGATACAGTTGTAGATCCAGAACTTTGGCATCCACCACCATCCTGATCACCCTTCGGTGAGCATGGCGGACTGGACATTGATCTACTTGATGGCAAAGATGCTAATACGGGAACTAAATTTTTAGCTGCACCTGTAAGAAATTGTGACTCCCCTGTGAAATTGAAATTCTATAATGGATATTCATTAAACAAGTATAAATAATTTATTAGGAAATTTCAGGTCTCATTTTATAATATATAATAGAAGATAGAGAAAATAAAACCACTATAATTAATTATAAATGTGTAGCACATTAAAAAAATATATACAAAAAATTTATCTGCAATATCTAATTTACTTTTATTTTAATATTCTTTTCGGTTTGAACTGTCTTAACAAATTGGGTAGAACGAGAATTTTTTGTCATATGTAAACATAAACTATCACATATAAATATTTTCTTAATACATTAAAGTCAACATTTTCAAGCATGTTTCAACACGCTGCAAAATTAAAGCTTTCAATTTCTATCATTATAAAATATCTATCAAAATAAAATATACTTTGAAAAAAACCGTCACTGTATATCATCAATTTTAGTTGAATGTTCCTTACTTATTATGTATATGTTATTTATATGTGTTTGTATGTTGTTATAGAATAAATGATACTTTTTATATAACGTTCGTTATTGTTTCATTTATATTTACTAACATAATCATACCTTTAACTGGTGAATTGTCATGATCTCTCTTTCTCAGAATGCTCGGTCGGGGAGATGCATTAGGTTTACCATGGGGTTCTTCGTACCCTGGCTCAACAACTAATCTCACTGGCTGCACTGAAGCTTGTCGAAACTGTGAATATGTTCCTGAAAAACAAATTTTTGTTATCGCAGAAGATAATGCAATCATATTTATCACAGGATACAAGAATGTAAAAGATAATTCACTTAGCCTTTTTTAATTGATTTTTACCTGTCTCAAAGGAAAGATACGTAGTAGTATGTGGTGGATGTATATATTGCCCTTGAACCGGCTGAGCAGAACTTGTGACTGTACTGCTGTTGGTGGACGACATGCGTAAATTAGCTTGTGCCGGTTTCACTTGGACGGTTTGTCCAATATTTTGGGACTGTGTAGGAGCAGCCTTGATCGGCGCCGACGCAGCCCTAACCGGTAGAGCGATGGGCAAAGAGTGTAAGGACATTCCTGCGATTTTCGCAACTGTGGTTGGAACTGTTTGCAGTATGCGCATTGCATTTGCAGACTGTGTATTTGCGGTTGTTGTAATTACTTGTGATGTACTGAGGCTCGACAGAGATGTGACGGTTTGAACAACACGCGGTGCACCTTGCTGTGGTTGAACCTGTTAAACAATTGTTACATTTATCATTTTGAAAAAATTTTCAATATATTGTAAATTAGAGTACAACATAATTAGAGTACCTGTTGCGAAGGGATAACGATATGACTAACGGTCGATGGTCCAGCCACCGTATTACCACTAATTGACAATTGTCGTCCTACTGTTGGTTCCACCGAACCGACAGTAACTGAAGCTGTACTGCTTATTCTGTTGACTGTCTCTACAATGGGTGATGCAGCTATACGTTTCGTCGTACCAGTTGTAGTTAGAGGTCTGCTAGACTGAGTAGGCTAAACATTTCAATAAAATTTATAAATTCATAAATTGTATATATATCCCTTCTTGGCATTTATGTGCAATTCAGAAAAGTAGTACACTCAACCGTCACGTATGCCTTCACCGCCGGGTCGAACGCATTGTGTCGATATTCGTGTACCATGACTCAAAACTGTGTTTGACAACTGTAAGTTTTTGAAAGTGCGTAAAAGAGTAAACAAAAAGTTGTACAACATTACACATATATTATATATGATATATGTATATGACATATATTAATTTATTATATCACATAATTTACTTGAATGGTTTGCGTCGACGATCTGATGGGTTGCGAGGTCTGTGACACAGTTACTACTTGCGGCGTTGGCGGTCTGTTTTGTGCAACTGGATGTCTAGTAAGATTAGTTTGCAAGACGGGTGCTATTAACCTGGACGAACTACCAGCAACCATGGTAGCTTGAACAGATCTTGCTTGACTGGCTGGCGTAATTAATCGTGGCTGTTGTCCTGTGTACACAGTGGACGATGGCCTGGAGACTCTGCTGACGGAAGGAGTGGGATGTCTTTGCGGTTGCGCATATAATGCAACAGATGTTTTAGGTTGCCATTGAGGATTAGAGATTGGTGTATTACTACTGAAAAAATCGACATGTGATGTGGTATAACTAGTTTGTTCTATTAAAACAATTCTGTGTATATATTTCTAAAATTATAAATAATTATTTTAATTTCTCCCTTTTAATTACATATATTATGTTTCATCTTTTTTTACTATATTACTTCAGAAACTGTGTTATTAGGTTGTATGTACCCTGGTCGAGTAGCAGGCACAATTTGTCCTACATTTGTCCTGACGATAGGAGTGGCAACTGTTGATCTAGGTGCAGAGATATTAGCAACTGCAGCAGGTCCACGCGGTACATGGTACGTAGGTATAGTTACTTGATGTGATAATTGTGTTTGAGATGGAATTTGCCTTTCCACAGTACTTAACATTCCTGGTGATATTATTTTTACTGTAGATCCTATAGAACATAACTAGAAGCGTTGAATTTGATATTAATAAATCTATCACAAATTGTACATATGCATTAAAGCACTTGACAAGTTCATTTTCCATTATTAAAATATCCTACATTATATAATATACTTTTTGATACATTTAATACTAAGTGTTGAAATAAAACTTTATTTACTTTATTATAAAACAAAAAATTGTATAAAATTTTATTTTGCAGTAAAACATAGTAAAATATTTCATTATATAAAATAAAATATAATTACTATGTGCGTGCGTGCGTGTGTGTATGTACACGCACGCATTTGCAACAGTCCTGTAAGCAACGTAACATATTAATACTATAACATTAGCTTTAGCACAATGCTAGAATTACCGTTGTTGTTATTTTACTCGTTTCTGTAGATGGGGTAGCACCAGAAGGTACCACAGGTTTCATTAAAGATAATTTTGGATTCATGTCCAGAGATACCGATTTGCCTACTAGACCGCTGGGTGTCATGGATCCAACAATAGTCTGAGTCGGTTGAATGTTTGGTACATTACTCTGTACCATACTCTGTACATTCTGGACACTCTGTACATTCTGTTGCATTGTAGTTAAGTTTTGTGCCACGGTCTGTACAGTCGTTTCCGGTAGACGTTTGTCACCACCGCTACTGACAGTGCTTATTGTAGTGTTCATGGTTGCACTATTAAAACGAAACAGATGAGTTAATTACATATAGGCCGCATATAGAGACATAAAGATCAGAGTAGATCAGGATGATGATCCACAATAGCCAAGGGATTATCCACAAGGGTACTATAGTGAGGGGTGAGGCGGGTTTACACGGGAGTTGACCTGCAAGCTGCTCTCGACACATTGCGCTCAAAGCAGGATGAGCCATCTGCATGACGACAGTCCGGGTTGTTGTTTTATGTCAGAATAGAGAGTATCGCTTCAAGCCTCAAACAAACTTTGGAGGTTACGGCGACCCGTCGACACGTACGCGGGAGAAGATCCGAACGAGGAGGCGCCGCATCGTCGACCTTGAAGGGACTTCCAGGGACTAGCCAAGCATCAAATACTGGACCATTATCCGCCTATTTGTGGATCGTGTTTCGAGCGGTCCACAGTAGTCAACTGCCCGCGTAGCGTCGCCGTCAAAAAGGCGCGTACCTGCGTAGAATTCTTGGCCCAGGAAGATGATGCCGAATCACTCGTAGGCCCACGTAAAACACTTCTCGTGCATTCGGAGTTGATCGACACTTGTATCGGGGAACAACACATACCAGTGTCTATAAAACGTTCCTCGCATCGTTACCGACGTTTACGGCGCGCACTCGAACAATGTAAGCACAATGCAGGGCAGGAATGCGGTTTTTAATATGAATAAATGTTCCATTTATTGCGTGGCGTCCGTATAGGAATTTTCTTCTCGACGCTGAATACAACTGGCCGACCAATCTAATCCAATTATTAAGGGGCAGTCACAATATAAGGAATAGAATTAGCAAACAAATTAAAAAACAAATAAAGATTTCAACCTATCACATAACCGTGTATTTCAGTGTATCCGATTTCTGATAGGTTGAAATATTACTTATTCCTTCTATTGTGGCTGCAGCCTTAAGGGTCGACAGAAAAGACTTCTGATCAAAGACAAATTTCTTCATGTTGAAATTACAGCTAAAATAGATGAATCGAGTTTTAATTGAGATATTCGTAATCAGGAAAGGCTTTCGAAGGCTCAAACAGATTTTTGGGCAAACTTAAACTATATTCGGGTATCTCATCCAATATGTATGTATGTACATACATACTTACTAAAGTGCAGTTGAAATGGAGAGCGTTACACATGCACGCAGTTTAATTGCACACACCACTCACATTGGCCTGTTCCTAGTAATTTTTCACTGCTTCACCAATGAGCTTATATTATTTTAAATTAGCCAATTAGCGATATGGGCAATTGATGTACACCCGTTGAGATGCATATATTTTTATTTATTATCATTTATAATCATTTTATAAATATAATAATTTATTATAATTTTTTGAATAATTTTATAATATAATAATTTATTGAAGAATCATTTACAAAATCCGACTCTGTACGCGCTTTCGCAGCATAAAATTACAAAAGTAAACAAATTCACTAGATATTGATCAATTAAATTATGAATATTTTTGTAAATTTGATCATTTAATTTTCATACGATACCAATATAAATGCTCTCTTAAACTTGTTCTACAATAAACAGGGTCGCAAGCCGTAAGCATAGTACGAAATTAACCAATCGTGATTGATTATTTTTGTAACAGACAATAGAGATCCTCTAATCAGAGTCTGTTCGTCGTGCGCCGTTTGAATACGGCGTGAAGTGAACGGCGAGAGGAAGGGGAGGCACGCTCCCGCTCGGTTTTCCCGCGCGAACAGCGAGGAGTGGGGGAAACTGCCGCGCGACGCGGTTGTTAGTTACCACTTCGGCATTCGCTCGACGATTTTACAGGGATTGATGTGTTACGAATCGCTCCGGATGTCGCATTAATCCACGACGGATGATATATCTACGAACGCTAATTGATGAATCAAGTAGTAAGATTGCTCAAAAGTAACTCTATTATCTTTTTTATTAAAAATATACAATATTTTAAATACGACCGAGCCCCGTGTATCAATATATAAATCAATATTTGACTTATATTATATAAAATAAAACAAACTCCAATTAGTATTTCGTCGCGGAATTAAAATGAAATAATTTCATATATCGATTTTCTCAGAACTCTGCAGTTTAGTTTTAGTGGCGCGACTCAATGTTTAATGTGATACCGTAATTGTATTGCCGTACACAGAAGTATTGATTTGGTATTAATTTCAAATATTTTTTATCAATGTACTGACGACGGGCAAACGATAACAAATTTTTTTTTACATAATTGTTACCTCAAGTTCACGTCCTAACATTACACCTCAATTTTTATTGCTCGACGATTTACAGTTAAATAAAGATTAATAATAAGTTATACATTCTTTAAATAAAGATGAGTGTAAACATCTTTTTTAAATTCGATTCTTATAAAAATATATTAAATATATTTATATATTTAAATTTAATAAATATATAAGTATATATTTATATATTTAAATAATAAATATATTTATATATTTAAAAAATTATATGGTTACTATAACATATAATTATTTAAGATAACTTTATGTTTAGTAAATATTTTTTTAATTTCACAATTTTTTGCTTAAATTTTTAAAAATATTGATTGATTTTTTCTGCTCTGTTTTAATTGGGAGTTCACATTCTTTTTGTTACAGAATCATCGTGACGACATTGCAGACATAACTCCATTGTTGCGCATCCGATTGATGAGTAATAAATTAATGTTTTTTATTCAGGTAACAAATACATGATAATTTTATTAATTATATAAAATAAAGCTATATATCTAGATGCATATACGCATCAATTTACTGATTGTTCATTAAATTCATTTTTTTTT
>NW_017305988.1:0-2868 GCF_001594115.1 Trachymyrmex septentrionalis | reverse complement strand
TATATATATATATATATATATATGTATATATATATTTTTATAATAATATATAATAAATTTGAAAAATGTATACAGTAATTGAGGGGATGGGCGGAATAAAGTCACAATTCTACTTAGGTCCTTTTTCCGACAATTATCTTTTTCATGTATTATTCATCTTAATAGAAAGTATTGTAACATGTAACTTTTTAAAGGCATTACATAAATTCATTTAATATGTGCTCATTTGTGTATAATAAAAAAGTAAAGCAAGTTATTTTAATTTTTATTAATATCAAAATTTTGTAATTAGTTTTTGTTACGCCCATGTTCTTAATTATAAAAGTAACTATTAAATTAATTAGTTATAGCTAAGTTACACTTAATATAGTATACTAAGTTATAATTACACTTTTATATATCTACACTGAGAAAAAAATATAATCAATTTTAATAAATATTTAGAGTTCAATACTGCCAACTAAACATTTACTTATAATAAAAAATATTTGTTCAGTAAAAAAAAAGATTGTTAAATCAAATTAATATTTCTTGTAGCAAATAAATATATGTTTATATTTAATAAATATTGAGTTGGCAGTATTCAACTAAATATTTATTAAAATTGATTATATTTTTTTCTCAGTGTAGATATATAAAAGTGTCACAACATGATTCTAACATAACTTTTATTAGGGTAATACTAATTTTTATCACATAAATAAAGTAATTTTTGTTAAAAGCCAATGTTTAAGCCATATTCTAACGTGAAAACAGTTAATTTTTACTGTGATACGCAAACAAAATTTGCTAGAAATATATTTTGTACTTATCTTTACAATACTAACTTTTATTCAACAATTTTTTTGATTTTGTAATAAAAAATTTTTACAATGAAAAAAATGTAAAATTTACGTTGCATTATTGTTTTAAAAAAAATAGCTATATATACATTTAAACTTATAATTGTCATGATAGTCCGCAGCTTCTACATCATTATAGTAATTTTAAGTACAAAATTTTCTCCGTGTGCAAAACGGGAATGCCAGTTATATACAGTTATATAGCTTAATATAAAATATTATGTAATAATTATTTTAATTTGCTGAATAATATTATTTTCTGAAACTATTGAATGTTTTATTATATGTAGTTTTATATGTAAAATAGTTTAAATACTATACAAATTAACATTATTATTGGTAATACAAATATAGAAATCTTAGAATTTTTGAAATGAGAATCTTGCATTTCATACAGATTTAATTCTTACAATACAACGATAATGCTCCAAACGCTTGGATTGATCCATTATTGTTTCCAATAAGTATTATACAGGGTGTTTGATGAGTAACGATAAATCTCTCGCATAGGAGTATAGCGGATTAAACTGAGTTGTAAAGTTCTCTACCACTTCGCAATTTTTGCAATAATTAACAAAATATCAATTACTTAAAAAATTATCAAATATTGATTTTTAATAATTTTTTATTCAAGTACTATATATATCAAGTTTACAGAAAAACAACAAGAGACAAAAATCGTTTATTTCCTTCTCCTAGAGCTCTGAGAATTTTTTAAGAATTTTTTATTAACTTTTTAGTACTGCATTTTCTTATTTTTATCAACATGAGAAAATATGATATTAAAAAATTCTGAAAAAATTCTCAGAGCTCTAGGAGAAGAAAATACACAATTTTTGTCACTTGCTGTTTTTCTGTAAAGTTGATAGTACTTGAGTAAAAAATTATTGAAGGCCGAAAATATTCAGTGATTTTTAGTAATTAATATCTTGTAATAACTTTTGTGAAAATTGTAAAATAGTAGAGAACTTTTCGATTCAGTTTAGTTCGCTCTGTCCCTATGCTAGAGTTTTATCGTTAGTTATCATATTATAACACCCTGTATAAATCTACAAGATTGTAATAAATATTAGTCAACATATATTATATGTATATGTATAATTGGCTTTATTATTATGTTTAACGTATTTTACCACCTCTCAAATAATTTTAATATTCGAGAATTAAATATCAAAAAATGCAAATTGAAAAAGAAAGTGAATTGGTAAATTTAAATAATTTTAAAAATAATTAACATGCAATAATATTTACATGTCAGAGTGGAATTGTTACACATATGAAATTTGCATATATGTGAACATTATTTTACGTAAATGTATAAAAACTTTAACTTACCTCGTGAACCTAGAAATTGCAATGTATTTCCAATAATCGGATAATCTGATGGTCGGTATGTGTGTGATTAATAAGTCGCGCATTTTTTTCGTAATGCAACATAATATTTTAAATAAGTTTAATGTATTTTAATAGAAAATATGTACATACATAGCATACCTATATAGAAATCCCATAGAAATTTTTGATTCATTTTTGTTAATCTCCGCGTTTTTTCTAATTATTTTAAATTAAATTAAAAGCTTATTTTAAATATGTATATCATATTATTGTAAATGTTTTTATTACTAAAAAAGAGTGCCACGATAAACCGAAGCTTTCCGGTTAAATGCTGCCGTATGACTATTTGTCCGTTTAAACCAATGGAGCAATGTTGACGATAATAACGTCTTTTTGTTATAATTACTTATACATATAAGCAGTATCACGTATGAATGTTCAATGGCAATTGAATATTATAGTTTTTCATATGATTAAAGAATAGTGATGCAAGACGAAAAAAAATTAAAACATCAATATAGAATAAATATGCAATATTTACTTAAGGAGGTTGTAAAGACATAAAACACATTAATATTTATGCTTTAAACAAATTACATACATGTGAAAGTTGTGTTCATAACATTCTGTTTTTATTGAGTAACACATTTTTATAGATTATTTATTTTATTTGATATTTTAGTTTTATTGT
>NW_017305987.1:4821033-4821945 GCF_001594115.1 Trachymyrmex septentrionalis | reverse complement strand
GTAAAATTACGTACGTTAAACCAAACTCTTATTGTTATTTATAAATTTATTTTATTTCTAAATATATTATTCAATATCTTAGATAGCAAAGTAATGTTTCGAAAATATTGCTATTAGACGTAGCTTTGTATATAGATATATAAGAACTAAGCAAGATTTCCATTTAAAAAATTCAAAAATTTCTATGTTTTTATTAATAATGCTTATATTTCCAAAATAAAACATTCCAAATATAAAACTACTATATACATATAACAGCATAGAATATTTAAAAAAAGAACAATATTATTCAGGAAATTAAAATAATTATTACATTTTTTTATTAAACAAATTTTGTAGACACTCATTCCTGCATTGTATTAAATAGATACTCAATTTAAATTTTCTTATGATGTTTTTAATTATTATTTATAAATTTTATTTTATAATATGCTTTTCAGAATCATATGTAATACCTGCTAACACCGTCCTGAATATTGATATTAACGGAGTCCACACAGATCCCAATTATTGGCCAAATCCAGAGGTATTTGATCCGGATAGATTTTTACCCGAAAGGACCCAAAATCGTCACCCTTACTCATATATACCATTCAGTGCTGGGCCACGTAATTGTATCGGTAAGCTATAATTTTATAAGCTGTACTCTTTTATATATACAAATTATATAAACAAATATTAAATTATAGGCCAACGATATGCTATGCTGCAAATGAAAATGATAGTATCTTCTTTGATACATAATTTCTACTTGGAACCCGTCGATTACATAAAGGATGTTCGACTCCAGGCTGATATCGTAATTCGTCCTCATCCACTTCGTGTACGATTTGTTCCTGTTTTGCAAAATTAATACAAACAATAATAGAAACAAATCTTTCTTTCCATGCAGATACTTGTCGCTTTTTTTTG
>NW_017305987.1:4820232-4820933 GCF_001594115.1 Trachymyrmex septentrionalis | reverse complement strand
ACGCATAAGGCGTAGGAGCGTAAGCTATCTGTTTGTTTCGAATGTTTACGAGAAGAGGAACCGAATAGGCCCTTCTTAGAAAGAGACGGTTACAAAACCTAAACTAGAGATACTAAACTAAAGATAAGATAAATCGTATTACAATCTTAAATCATTCTTATTGTGAAAAATATTACGTCGAACCCGGATTTATAGCATTCTCTACGAGCATTTTAATATTTACTAGTAGAATATTATATAGGTATAATATTCTGCTAATAAATATTTAGACGTTACAAAGCAATGTTTCAATTACGGTTTCGGTCTTTGTAATTAAAATAAAAAAAATTATTAGCGTAATTAGAAAAGAAAAAGTAGGCATAAAATATGGGTTATTATCACTATAAGGTCTTTTTTATTAACATGTGTACTTAAAAAAATTAAACGAATAGATAGACAATTAAAAATCTAAAAGAATAACGATTGCGAAGAGTACAGATTATTCAGTTAAAAATAAACTAAAAGTACAGATTGTTCAGTTAAAAATAAACTTAAAATCATAAATGTGGCTATTATATGCCAGTATAATCTTTTTTGTTATCATAGTCTATATTTCTTATTCCGTCTGATTTTTACGAGTAAATATATTTTTGCAAAAGAAAAGAAAAGAAAATTATCTTATTCGCTAATACACACACACACACACACACACACACACACAC
>NW_017305987.1:4816475-4819487 GCF_001594115.1 Trachymyrmex septentrionalis | reverse complement strand
GTACAGATTGATAGCAATACAATAATAAGCATTATTGATCAACTAATCAAATTGGTTAATATTATAAGATTATTTTTTGTAATTCAATGTTTCTCAAAAAATAATGCAACACTTGGACCGAAATGAAAATAAACGTCCGCTCTGAATCGTTTCATGAGACTTAATTAGCGATTAATCGTCTGTCCTATTTATTTTGTCTCTTTATATATGATGGAAAGTGAGAGTGCTTATTTCGCAAGATGTACACTTGGGTGATAAGGTATATGTTGTAAAAGCGATAGAAATAAATAAGAAAGAACTTATAACGATCTGCAGCGTCGGCAAATCGTTAATAAAAAGCAGATAAACATCCGGCGTGTCACCAGATTTATCATCGGGATAGTCTTCGTAAAAAAGCTTGTTTTTTCCAATTCTGTATTAAATAAAATATGCTTATAGAGCAAATTATAGACATAATCAGGAAGCAAAATATTATGAAAGTAATTATTTATTGATTCTTGTAAATTTTCTTATTTTTACTATTACACTTTATAAATCTCGGAAGGTACAGGAAGTTCTTAAGAGACCGGAAGAAGTGTTTTCTGACTAAACATTGACGGAGGGGGTTTGCTTCATAAAATGCTTTTGTGTGCGATGCTTTTTGTGTGCTGCTCAGTAGTCTCACAAAAATTCTGTAATGCGTGCATCCGCTGTAAAATCTTAGGCAAAGAGAAACGTCGAAGGGGAAACTCGGGCAAGTACTTGGCTTTACTCGACCGCCACCAAAGAAAAGTTATTTTTTCCGTAAAATATTATATCCTACTCATGATCGCACCTTATCGCCGTAATATAAACTTCTGCTTTCGCCATTTCTCCAGCAACCAGAGAAGCTTTACTTAATTAAGAACAGCGTTAATGACCGCCCGCGTATTAGCTCGCGGAAGTAAAAAAATTCGAAAGTTGTCCATTATTGTTGAGACCATTATTACCGGAAAAAAAAATAGTTTTTAACATAACAACACTTCTTTTGATATATGTCGTATAATTTGCATTAACAAAATGATGAAACGAAAAATTATGGATAATAGTCAAATAAACTTATTTAATTAATCCATTTCCATATTTATGGATTGTAATACAATTGAATAGTTTAGAAAAAATATATATTTTCATAATTTTCTAATTTGAATATACACGTATTAAATATACATATACATATACATAAATATATCTAAAGAGTAGATATCATACGCTTATAATGAATTTTACTTCTAAATTATATGCAAGGATGTTATGTTATATCAATAATAATAATTAATTACACTGATTACAATTTTAATTAATGTAATTAGTTTTATTAATTAAAATTATTAATAATTACAATTAAAAACTTAATTAAAAAAGATGTATATACGTTCCAGTATGATTATTATTAATTATTATATTATTATTAATTTCTTAAAATTGTTTTGTGACGCAAAAATTTAATACTGTGAAGAACGTTTTATCGTACTAAAAGGATATTGGCCTAATTCTAGCGCTCTATTTTCTCTTTGTTTCCTGTTATCTTATTTATGTCAAATTCTTGTTTAGTTACCTCAAGCGAATCACTTCTTTGTCAATCTCGTTATTTTGCTGAAATATCTAAAAATTTATCTAGATACAGATCTGAAAATATTTTTGTTAAACCATCCAAATAATTATATAAGAATTAAACTGAAGCATGATGAACAATGCTGTAAATAATTTTTATATTTTTTAGTCGAGAGTCAGAATTCGTTATTTGCGTTTCTTATCGAAATATCTTGTGTCGAAATTGTACATACTGTGAATAAGAACAATAAATTATTCTTAATCGGATTTTATTCGAATACGGTGTGCGGTAAGTTGTTCCTTTTCTCGGACAATTCCTTGTGATCTTTCGTGATTGAACAAGCATAAAAGTTAAATCGGAAGTTGTATAGTATATCTGTATTGAAAAATTCTTATGTACATGAAAACTAATCTAAAAACGATTATATTTTATAAAGAAAATTATGATTAAATTATCAATATTATAATAAATAAATAGATTGATTCTAATTTTATCATAGGCTAAAAAGATAAAGTATAAAATTGTGAAATGCTACAAAAAAAGCACAGGTTTTTTACAATACAGAATGATACCGGTTTTTCTCGTCTCAAGAAATAACGGAACCAATGCTTCTTTCTTTATTTCTTCTCTTCACTTTCATTTATTATTTATTATTTAGGAAGTTATGATCCTTCCTCTTCTCGCACTTTGAAAATCTCAGAAAGTTATTGAAACCGAGGTCTCTCCCGGGCGGCCTTTACATGCGAACTTGCATGCGAAAATTACAGCTCGCTCGACGGCGCGGCGCGACGACATGAATCACAAAGACTTGCGTTTATTTTCGTTGGAATGGAGGTTCCATTCTTGTCTCTCTCTCTCTCTCTCTCTCTCTCTCTATATATATATATATATATATCTCCCGATAAAAAAAATCGTGATTAGGTATCCTATGTGAAATCGTCCCGTGTCTGACTTTACTGCCGCGCTCTGCTGACTCTTCGAGACAGACCCTGATGGTTTTACGTATCTCTAATGGATCCTAAGTTGCGCACTATCGGGAGATCCATGACTCCCTCAGGCAGCTGACAGTTTCAAGAACCGAGCCTTCATTGAGTCGTGTAATCGGACTGGACTTCTTTCGATTCTTCATTACGGTTTATATATGGAAGAGCAATCTATATAACGCTTCACATTTCTTAAATTTTGGAACTTATTTCCGTTTATTATCTCAATAAATATACAAACTGTCAAAAGTTTCTAACTGATGAGTAATTTTATTGTATTGCTCAGATAAAGAATTTTTATGAATAAAGATCAAGTTTACAAATACTTAAAATATTATTTTTTTGAAAGATACCAAAAGATTTGCAGATTATCGCCGTGTCTTTATCCATCATTAATGTCATTGGCATGTGCAATTTTAAGTATCTAAGAGAGAAGAAAATACCCGAAAGGGCATT
>NW_017305987.1:4772827-4816375 GCF_001594115.1 Trachymyrmex septentrionalis | reverse complement strand
TCATTAATGTCATTGGCATGTGCAATTTTAAGTATCTAAGAAGAAAATACCCGAAAGCCTCAAAGGCATTGTTTTTGTTGATTATAATAAGATTTTTATTAAATAACATATAATATAAACTGAAAAACAAATTGACAAAAATTATTCTAAAATATATATTGACCGGAAACTTTTAGCCATTTTGGCAGTTATTGTTTAATTGGGAGATAGATTATTTGATTGAGAAAAAAATAGATTTATTTCATCTCCATCGAAGTTTTTAATTGCTTGCAATGAAACGTAGGATCTCTGAGTTTACTAAATATGACAAGGCTATTTAACATAATCGATAAAGACCTCCGTAATGTAAGATGTTTCGTAATGCAAGATTATGCTTTACGGAACTCATCGTCGATAACAATGAATGGCACTTAGGTACTATGGTAAATTTCTTTTGAATCGGCGATCCATTTCTCACGCTTTAATGACGAGCTCACTGTCGACCATTCGCGAAAGCTGAGTGATTAATTATAGCGACTAATTCGTGCATGATGATTAGAAACGTTCGAGGTCTTCTTCGCTTTAACTCACTTTCCTTGTTTAGTGATACATAATAACAAGATCGGATTAGACGTCTTGGTGGATTTATTGCGATAGGAATTTTATTATCTGAAACATATTTTTAATAATTTTGATTCGCAACTTCTTAAATGTAATGTAAGATATTTTTACAAAAATTTTCGCAACATTTTCAAGTATAGAATTATTTGATACTAAATAGTATCATACAAATAATTTTATACTTGGAAACTGTACTTGAAAGAATTTTGTACATGGAAAGATTTTGCTGTATCTACAATTCTTATTGAACACGGATCAAAAAATAATTTGGTGGACCATTAAAATATGTAATGAATTAGAACGCGCAAGTATAATGAGCAATGCTACGAAGTTTTAGCAACTTTAACAAAATCATTCTTTTCATTCTATAAACAGAAATTTCGGGTTGTTTACTAATTGCGTTACTTGAGTTTGAAGTATAATGCATATTTTACAAAATTTTTTAATTTTTTACACTCAAGCTGAATTTGCATCCAATGCTAAGTACTGAGTCACGATAATAGGACTCTTCTTTTTAAGTTTTTCAACTTTCATGTAACAGCTATTAGGCAACTCAAGTTTGTTGAGCTCCGATATCGGAATTAATACGCGCCTCGTGACGATCCTAACTCATCGCGTGAGTTATAACCGGTTGTTTCATCACCGCTGCAGCGACGACGTTGCAACGAGGGGGCTGAATTGCCGTCGTTGAGGGATTCCAATGTATAACACGATGCACATACCAGACGCTACATGTTCGCCAGGTGAGAGCAAAAAAAAAATGATTCTGTGAGGAAGAAGAAGATCGTGTCTCTTCTCTTCTTTCTCTCTCTTTTGAGAAAGAGATCCTCATCGCTGTCCGCGAGAGCCACCGGTTTTCTACTGCCGTCATGTCGACTTCAGCGCAGCTCGCATTAAGATCATTAATGACGCGATTAAAATTTACGCAGAAAATTTGTACCCTGACTGGGTGCACGCTCGTGATCAGATTGCAACCGGAATCTGGACTGGTTTATTTTCTTTAATCGTGAGCGATGAGCATTGACATCTTGAAATGGGAGACGATTCGAATGAACCGAACCAGTCATAAATTCTCATTCGGGATAAATTTTAACTGGTACTTATTAGAAGCTTATTATGGGCGAACATTAGAATTAAGAACTGAGATTGTTATAGATTTGTTATATTAAATTGAAGCTGCACTATGAAAAAGTATATAAAATTACATAAAAAATATGCGTTAAAATTAGACAATTTATGGAGGGAATATTTAAGTGTTTGTGTGTATTTTTACAAAAAATAGTTTTCATTTATCTCTAATTATATAAGTATAATTATTCGGAAAATTACAGTAGTATATTCTATAATCTTCATGTAAATGTACAAATTCGTGTAACATGTATAATGATGATAACGTTACACATATTACATTTACATTTTATGTTGCTTGAGAAAAATTGTACGTAATTTGTTGACAAATTATTACGTAAATTTATAAACTTAATTTTAATTGTAAATTTATTTTTGCAAATTGTTTAATTAATCGTAAAGAAGAGAAATGGAATAATTTTATTTCTTGGACATATTTATAAAAAAAAAAAGATTATAGAATATACGATTGTATTGTAATTTTTTAAATAATAAATACAGAAAAACGAGAACGGAAATATATCTCTAAAAAATATATTTTTCTCAATGTCAAATGATTAATCATCGATAAGCGATACACATATTGAGTACTTTATTTTCTCCTTTAATTGTTAATATTCTTTCGTGAAGGTTAAAATCTAGTTAACGATCTCAGCTTCTTTCCGCTGTAACTATATTTCGCCGAGTTTCCTTTTTCATTTTGGATTCGTAAATATCCTCTCCTCGGTAAAAGTGAGGACGGCGGAAAAAGCTCTCGGTTAACCAGCTCTTCGCACGCCGAGCCGCTAACAATGTTGAACGATCAGCCGCGAAGTCGACCGGATGCGAGTATCTACTCACTCTCGTCTGACTGACTGCAATCTCTCCAGTTCTCTCAATACTTGATTTATAGTGCGCGCGGCTTTTTGTTCGTATCGTACATTACCCATCTCGCGAACGTCGGAAGAGAGGCCACCGGTCTTCTCTACGGGTATACAGGGTGTTACCACCTTCTTGATGAATAGATTTTCCATCGAAAAATATTTTGTTTGCAAAGGAAATTATGCAGATAACAATATATGTTTAAACATTTATCTCTCGTTTCAGTCACTTTTATTATCGTTATTTCCATCAGTTGGAATTACATCAATAATCATAGAAATAATAAGGCAAAAAGTGAGCAAAATTATATAGTGTTTAAAATAATTTATTTCAATAATAATTTATTTTAATAAGTCCATAATATTGAAATATAATAAATATGTAATAAATTGTTAATTTAACGAATTCCGAATAATAAACGTAACATATTAATAATTATTTAAATAATCATGTATGGATGGATAATGTCATCAAAAGACTCGATTTGCACGATAAGTTTTATTATGGGTAATAGATAATCATCGAATTAGTTATTCAGGCAAAAATATTTTTTAACGTTACAAGGATAAAGTCTCGAAGTTATGACCGGAGAAGGAACACCCTGTATACGCTGCGCAGATGAGCGAAACGGAGCGAATGGATGGACGTTACGGATCGGGCGGTGTGCACCCCGAAAAAAAAGGAGCGAAAAAAATCTCTACCGCCGCGGTATCCGTTCATCTCCTTAATCACGGCGGGGCCCGTGTTCGGCCTCGAGGGGTCTGTTCCGTTTCGCTCTCTCTCTTTCCCCCGTGCGGCGAAATAAATAAGCCGGCCGCGAATGCGCTCGTCCGTGCACAATGCGCCGCCATTTGTCTCGGCGGGTTCGTTTATTTGGCGCTTATTAATTTCAACAACGGGGCCCAAGTCCAGCCCGCGCGAGAGAGACCCCTGGTGATTAAGCGGCCCCGGGGCACCGCGAACGAAGCGCCCCGGACTTACATCGTGCCGCGAAGATTTTGTCGGGGCCCTTTTCGCCGGGGGCCCGCCGCCCGCCGCCCGCCAAAAACCCCTTTGGAGATTCGCGCGGTTTCACTCGCGCGTGGAATTTATGGTGACGTACTCGGCGGGAGCTCGACGGTAGCAAGTTTCGACGTCGGCCTCGTTTAAAATATTATAAACGGAATAAACGATTATGTTGTTTTTGGAATGTAATGCCATGGAATCTAGCTTCAGATTATTCTAGTTTTTAATTAGTTCACCGTCGCACACCGTCGCTTTGATTTTCTACATGGAAAGAACGATTTTGCTAAAGTGTCTAAAAATTTAGGTACATACAGATCTCTTTCTTCAGAGAACTTTCTGCACTTTCTGAGACATCTTAGAGTGAACTCCGCACGCTTTTGAACACCTTCGACGACAATATGTGCCAAATTTGTGTCAGAACGAGCGCTAGTGTGTGAACAGATCGAAGCTATTCGTACGCATTTATATGCATCGAAAGTTCTATTGTATCATAGTCTGTAGCAAACATTTGTTTTAATTCTCAATTTTGTTAGATAAAAAAAAAAGTGATTTGTATAATATTTTTCTCTTTAAACTGAAAGAATTCGTCAGATTTACGCATTCGTATTGCTTATGATTATATTTTTCATAAGAAGACGAAATTAAAGGGAAATATGTTCTCATATCGAATGTATTTTCTGTTAGTATATGTTCGAATGATACTCAAAGTCCACGATTGGAACGAGAAGATTTGCCGATCGTTGACATCCATTATTATTGATTAATACACTGTACTTTTCGAATTCGTCATACATCTTTCATTAATCATCGCAAGTACGATGAAGCCGAAGTAACATTGAAGTAATATAAATAATGATGGAGTTCGAATAAGATTAATATAGGTTCATGGATAAACAGTTTGTTTAATTAAGCTTATAGTGCTTTTGTTTTTGAAACAATCGGAAATAAACTTTGTTTTTAGAGCGAATAATCTTAGAATATTGAAAAACAGAATATAATGTAAATACGACGAGAGATGATAAATACGTCCGAACTGATAACTTTTTTAAATAAAGATTATTCTTTAAAATATACACGGTTCGAGTTTTAACGAAGGATTTGATGAAGCACGGCGGTAGAAGAATTTCTGCACAGGATAAGGATAAGAGAGGATAAGGGAGTGAAAGATTCGGGGAGGTACATGCGCTTCGTTATCGATCTTTGGGTTATTTTTTTCAACCTTTCCACACCCACGTAACTGCAGAGGAATAATCTTACCAATCATTGCCATTAAGAGCCTAACACGATACGATTTACGTTCCGATGTGGCGTATTTTATTTTAGCCGGATGGTTTAACGTTAAGAGGATGTAAGTGTCGAAAATGTAATTTAGGCAGACAAATGACGGTCCAGGCATGATATATTAATGGTTATAAGATGTTTTCACGAGCACGCCGTGAAATATGTCATTATATAATTATCTTATTTTTTATTTGCTTAATAGCTCAGTTACATCTAAAAAATGTGTATTATTAATTTATTTTATTTTATTTGTATACATTTAAAATTGATTTAACATTGAATTTATTTATTCAAGAAATTATCAAACGTTTGCTATTGTAGATTAAATTTTTACATTTTTGTCTTTATACATAAAAAATGAATTTTTAATAAATCAAAAAAGTGAATTAATAGATTACAATTAGTAGAAAAATTAAAAGTGTAAATATTATAAAAAAAAGGATTAGAATAATTTCAAAATTCGTTATACTACTAAATTAATTTAATTTTTTATTTATAAATGTCCCAAAGTTCACAGCAATTTTATATCGGATGATTGATTTATAATATAAATTTTTTGTACATTCATATATGGCACGTTTTTTAAAATATGGAAATTTTACATATTTTATTGCTTTAGGAAGTCGTAAAACGACTCCTTTCTTGCAGCTTCACCTCCCTGCAAAACTTCGAGCAGACTCAATTCATCTTCACGAGACAGTCGAGCTTTTTCGCTGATAAGTGAAACGTTCGAATGGATTATTATTATCCGATAACTCGTCGCCACATGACAGGATGTAACTGATAACAATAACGTACACGCGCCGCGATACTAAAACAACATCTGCCGCAGGCGGATAATGAAAGTGCCGTGTCGTGAATTTGAATTTACAGCCGCGGGACGCCCATAATCCATAAGGAACCGACTGATCGGATGTTGTCCCTTTCTTACCTGCAATTGCATCGACACGTTCCCGTCATTGCAAGTGCTATATACGCGATTGTTAATCCGCTGATGTATAATCGGAGAAGATTTTCTACAGTCAGAAATCG
This sequence comes from Trachymyrmex septentrionalis, assembly GCF_001594115.1. Taxonomy (NCBI): domain Eukaryota; kingdom Metazoa; phylum Arthropoda; class Insecta; order Hymenoptera; family Formicidae; genus Trachymyrmex; species Trachymyrmex septentrionalis. Next base: position 4,810,468 of record NW_017305987.1, on the reverse strand, counting down.
TGCGTTGCAATAGGCTGTTATAAAGTACAATAAGTGCTTGGATAGTGAGATTCTTTTAATTTGTAAAATCGTAATCAATTCTAAATTAAAGAGTTTCCAAAAAACCAAACAAATCTAAAAAAAAAACCAACAAATCTAGAAAGTTAGGATTTTAAGAAATGAAGAAAATTTCCCTTTTTCAAAGTTCATTATATAAATTCTGTTCATTGCAAAATAATAATAAATAAATATAGTATTTTTTAATAACTTCGTAAGTTAATTGACGAACGAAGTTAATTAACGAATTTGTTTTACTTTTTTTTACTACGCTGATGAAGGCTGGAAAGTAGTTGACGTACGGAAACGTACGCGTTTTATCATAAAATCAATTGACATGATTACGAAATTTCATTCTTCATTCAGATTCAAGATGATTCTAAAGAACTTTAACTTAAATCGTAAGATTGCATAGAAATATAAAAATTTATTGTAAGATATTTAGTACCGAATTCCTAAAAGGTACATTTAAATCGAGCTCAAGAAGAGTACTTAAGTTAAACTACGAGAAGCCTGAGGAACATCATAAAATCAGTCGGTCAGATAATCTGTGCTGTTTTCTTCGTGCCCGTTTCGCATGTCTTCCATTTTTGCTGTGTTTTACGATTATTGACGTATAATAAACTGCGGACGTTCAAAATTTGTAGGACTGTATTTAGTAAATGTGCGTACGAATTTACGAAGTATGAGTTTATAAAACGTGATGTTTTCTCAAATTATATTAGAGATTCGTATAACAGTTTTAATACAAATATTATTTATTTCATGATAAATTGACGCAATAAAACAATACAATACATATTGATAATATAATATTTTTTACATTAAAAAATAGAACGAGGTAATAAATATATTAACGAGATAATTAAAATTAATAAGTAAATATGTATATGATAAAATAATAAAATAAGCAATGATATAATATAGGATGCAAAATAAAAATAGTAACGACGGTAAAATTTGTGACGGTTGAATTAAAAAATTTAAATTATTTAATGGCTTTAAATTGTAGCAAATTATTTTGACTTTGTAATTTCTCGAGAAACAATTGTTGCGCACGATTGCGCGTAACAATCTACTTTCAGGGGCAAACGAAATCGTATGACATCGCGGCTTTTCGCAGTCGTCGGAGAAATTTTGCATTTTTATGACTTGAATATAATTTGAGCGCACCATTTTGTAGTAATAATCGCTTAATATAATGTCGTGGACAATATGGATTCGTGATAATTATTGCAGTTATAATAACCATCAGTAAACAATATTTTCAGATCTGTATCTATTTTTAGGTTCAAAAGAAGTTTTTTAAATAGAAGCTGTAGATTAAGTAATATTAAAAAAAAGTCCAAGTATCTGGTTGTTCAAGTATTTAATCTAGGTTTATAAGGTTTAATTACGTTTGCCTAGTTTGCTTCTCCCCCCCTCTCCCTCACTTAACCAAATCTTAATAAATAAATTATATAATAATGCGCTATGTATGCCCTCCCAAAATCCGCAAAAAAAATTTTTGCGCTCATTTTGTTTAATTAAAACAAAATGTTTGTGGGGAGGAGCGTTATTATAATTACAATATAATTCAAACGATTTTTAATTTTTCTCTTTTATTAAGAATCGGTTTGGTATTTACTCTTATTTACATAATTAACATATAAAACTTATGAAATCTCATATTTCTCTTAAGTTACGTATCAGATTTCATTTATGACATTTGATGGCGTTCGAAGGATAAGAATCTCGATAAGATCTCGATTTCATGAATTTTGAAATGTAAAATAGCAGCGATAATTTTATTATACTGAGGAGGATCTATTGTGAAAAGGTCGAAATGTCTGCGTGTATGCATAATTGTTAGCCTACAATAAACATATAAATATTTTATAGCACGAACAACAGTGTGGCTCCTTTGCATTTTTACGATTTAAATATTCTGGTAAATATGGACGCATACATATCTTAATTTAAAAACATTAATGATTAATTTAAATATAATAATTATTCAATTAATTTCATTATTACATATTAATATCGTGCGTGATGCGCACAACGCGAATGCTTATTGGAAAAAATATATGCGTTTTTAAAACGATATAAAAATTCTATGCAGGAAATTCCAACAGGCGATATAAATAAAGGTTGACGATAATGATGTTGATTTATTCGTTCTTGGCAGGGAAATAGTTATTACTTAGATATTTGCTAGAAGGCAAGAAGGTTTTGCATAAATTACAGTTACCTTGCATTAGCATTGCCTTACTTTAGCGTCATTTATATTATATGATATGACCATGAAAGTGCAACCTTGAATACTTTCTTATTGTGCGTTAAAATTAATTTAATTTTAATAATATATGATCAAAGATGTTTGTCCTTATCAAAAGATATTTCTCTTATTTTATATTATACATATGTGTGTATATATACATATATAATTTAAAACTTATTTCCTTCTTGAAATTAAAAATACAAGCTTTAAAAGTAATATCGTGCAGACATTATTATGCATTGTTGCTACTATAAACAAATTTAAATATAAATATATAATAATATAACATTTAAGTTTGTAAATATTAATATAGTTTGTTTAAAGCAGAGAAAATAAAATACAAATGCCATCTTTTGGTATTTTTATCGGATAACACTTTATGATCCCGTGAAATATACTAAATTTTCTTATTGCTGGCATTAACGTTGTGTGCGTTGCGATATTGCATGAACGCGGATGTACTTGATGCAGTTCTGGAAACGTATAAGAATTTGCATTGCGTAGCAATGCGTTTTTTCTGCTCGCACTCATGGACATGTGATTTAGAAAATATGCGCGTAATCATATCTAATGTTACTATAATGAGGCTTTTAATTTACGAAGCATTAAAAATGCGAAGATGCATTGTGCAAGAACTATTTCCGAAATAGACATGATTATTCTTTCTGTTTATGAAGATAGAATTTTTTAACATTTTATGAATTATTGATCAAGAGTATAAAGCACCCTCACAAAATGACGTCATATATCTAACGAAAAATGAATTTTAAAGAACAGTTTTGTTAAAAAATAATTTTGAATAAATGACAATTTTTATATCTTGATATTTTTATATCTTGAGAGATAGTCTCCTCTAACTTTTGTTACTGCTTTTTTCAAGAAAATATAATAAATTGTGCGTGATTTACACTTGTGGCCAAGGCTAAAACTAATTTTATAAATAATAGTGCTGTCTTACAGATGTATTCTAAATTGTACATTTATTTTGTCAAAGATTCCTCAAACATTACATTTCAATATTTACTACTGGTAAAAATAACACACAGGCGTCATCGCTATTCTTTGCACAAGTTTCGCGAATAATCGATCGTGTTTCCAATTCGATTAAGTAATAATAATAAGTAGGATGTTGTACGACGACAAAAGTTACGAAATCAATGGTGTAACAATCCTCTGTTATTAATCGGCATGCCCGTATTACGTGTGGGTGGAATGCAGGAAATATGGAAAGGTGAAGTGCGCAGCAATATCGCGTGTAATATTGTTAAGTATTATGGCGTTACACGATTGGTGCTCTTGACACTGTACGCGTACGCACAATTACATATCGCTCATTTTACAACAACGACATAAATAAACAATGTAGGTTTTTAGTTGCTTGCGAGAAAGAACGGAAACATAAAAAAAGCACACTTTTATACTTCTTAAGTCAGTGATTGCATCAAAATTGCATTTTAAAATTGAAAATTACAAAATTTTAATTATTCAAAGTCTTCAAACTAATTTTCTGGAACACTTTGTCTTTTGACTTGTGTCGTTGTAGCAAATGAGAGTGATATATACACGGAAAGAACAATTTTGCTAAAGCATTCAAAAATTAAAAAACAACTAAATACAGATCTGAACATAATTTTATTGGACCATCAAAATAATTATGTAGGGCGTTCAAGCTATTTGCTAAAATGTCTAAAGACTTTTTGCGCAGTATTGTCTATTATGCTCGAACGTTCTACATAATTATTTTGTTGGAGTATCAAAATAATTATGAAAAACTCAAGCATAATGAGTGATAATTTTTAGACAGAAATGAGCATAAATTTTTAGATAGATACAGCGAAATTATTCTTTCTGTATATCCACCGTATATCATGGAGGCACATTGAAAGATAGTTGATTTAAATCCGCCGTCGTGGACAAGAACGTCCAATAATCTCTGCAATAAGATCGATAATTATTATGTGGAAAGTCGCGCGCGAGCGCATCGACGTTCCGAGACGGAATGTCGGCGATGAAAAGGTGGAAGAAAAAAACGAAAGATATCGCCGTGAGCGAGATAATACGATAGCGATCTTTTTCTTCTTCCGCCCGCGCAGTAGTATCCGCCGCTGCAACATTCTACTGCATTATGCTAATCGGTCGTGGCGAACACCGCGCTGCAATTTCGCACTGTCCGTGTGCCCACGGCGCGGTACGATGAACGAGCCAGAAATCATTACGCATGATCGCGTGGCTGTAGCAAAAATCCCGCGGCAAAAATGTAAGCCAATATCTAGAAAATGCGTGTCGCAAAAAAAGAAAATGCCGCGGCTAGAGCGGTTTGCACGTGTTTCCTTTGAGACGACGCGAGATTCCGCTCGACAAAATGTTTTACAAAGACTTTTTTTCGCGTTCCGGATCGATACCCGTTCGAAATGTGCACTTGGAAAAAATTTTGTCAGTGTGTGTTTTGGTAGCAATTTTCTATAAGCATTTCCAGAATCAAGTCATACGGCAAATAATAGGAAAATTTACTCATTATATCAACTTATATATTTTTGTACGAACAATCGAGCATTATTACACTTAAAAATTTTCTTTATTTCACGAAACCATGAAGTATTACTACTTAAGAATACCGAAAGACGGAAAATATTTTGTTTTTTATTTTTATATAAGTGGACTACAGTTTGAAAATTTGTTAAATATATTCACGTGTTTCAATTTTTCAAATTTTTGTGTTAATTTAACACAAGGTGAATATGTTAGAAAGTAACGCAAAATATTATGTACAAAATTAACACAAAAATATAACACTGACATAATTTGTAAGCAAATTGGGGCAGCATATTTTTTCAATAAAATTGACATTCATAATATAGTAAATTAACAATTAATTAATTTATTTATGTTAGAATTTAAAATTACATTATTTTGTTTTATGTATATAATGTTAGTTTGGAAGCTTGTTAATTAAAAAAAATTTATATAGCAATAAATATCTACAGCTAATTTTAAAAAATTAGAGGAACAAATAACCATGGTGAGAAATATCCTTAACAATGAAAAATGACGACAAGTTGCGGATTGCATAGAGATGCAGCGCGCATCGGTTGCGCTCGACATACAAACCTCTCATGCGTTGCCATTCTTTATGTGCGGTGAATAATTACTTGATGCAACTTTGTAGGCGTGATTTACATTGTCGCTTGTCTGTGTGGCTTATACTTCACGTCTATCTGACTCGTATTCGTTTCATATGACGAACTGTGAATATCTCAATGTGCCTTCTTTGTCTTACGTGCAATAAAGAGTTTAGGAAACGCCCTTCTAGAAATTTTACATTCTTTATTGCAATCATTTATAAGTCGTTTATATTTTAGATATTTTATAGTTGTTATATATGTAATCATTTATAGGATTACATTTCAGATATCACTGTAGGTATTTAGCGTCACGTTTAAAGCAGCTCTCGCAGCGACGCATGCGGAAGAACATGCTAAATTTTGTCCAGAGCTCAAATCCCGTTCAACTCGTTTAATAAATTCGATTTATGTAGAAAACACACGTATATATCGCCAATTCGTTGTAGGAGTAACACTTACCGCTATAATAGTCGTAGAACCGGCTATGATAAAACTCGCCATTAATTATCGCCGTCAAATTATAACTCTAAGTTTTAATTACGCTTATAAAATTACATCCTATGCGCGTTATTGCCGCATGCAATATTCCCATATATTAAAATACTCTTCCGTGGTAGGAATTCTTAAGCGATGACGCTGTCAATGTACGATGTATGCATCTGCAACATTGTGAGTCGGGTTTACAGACATTGATCCTATTGAAACAGCAGTAAGGGAAATTCAAAGGATGTTGTGAGGAAGATCGTAAAGCTTCTGCAATAAATAAATTTCCGTTACTTACATTTCAAATAATTTCATAAAATATTTCAAAATTTATATTTAGCTAATGATGTTCAAATTTAGAAAAGCATTTGAAATAGTAATTTATAATCACAGTATAATTAATATTTTTTAATAATAATTAATTAAAGTCAATATAAAAATGTTGCTTGATATTATAATTTTTTAAATAAAAATTTGTAGAAGATTTTTTTTATTGATCTTCGTAAAACTTAAAATTTTTGGGATCTTTAAAATATGACCACATTATAATGATATATCGCATTTATTTATCACATTTATAATTATATAAATTTGAATCTCTGCACGGTTATTAAATATTCGACGTTCGAGATAATCGCGTCCATTTAGTTCGGACAAGCGTTACCGACCCGCGTAGTTAATCCTACTACAGGACTTGCACATGCAATGTATGTATCCAACAGGACTTATCTATCTTCGTAACAACATTATGCTCCGAGCCTCGTATGTGTGTGCGCGTGCAGAACTCGCGTTTGAAGATCGCTACGCGTGATCGAGTGAGGCATACGCACCTAATAAATCTATACATGTCTCGCATGAAATAACTATAATCATAGAGTCAGGCGATTGTGTGTGATTTTAAAACTGTTCACAATATTCGGAGTTCGCGATAGCCGGAGGCTAATTAAGATGCAATAAAATAGCAGTTTTTTTTTATTTGTTACCAAACACTTTCTTGAACGCACATAAAACATTTAATTTTTGAGATTGAATTTCTAGATAGTATTATATAATTTTCTAACTATTTTCTTAATCTTCAACTACAGCTATGAAGACTATACCTAAATTCTATTTCTGTTTGACAGAATTCAAGTGAATCTCCACAATTATAATGATTGATAGAGGTCATTATAATTAATATTCTGTCTAAATTATTTGGAGTGGGATCTCACTTTAAAGAGTGAAAGTTGCGTTAGTCTTGAAAAAAGAGTGGCTCAATTATCAATCTTTAAGAATGAGATTTCTCACTTCAGAGTAATAATTCATTTTGAAAGTTTTAGAGAGAAAAGTTCAAAATTTTTTTATCTATAATTTAGAGTTTTATAGTATCATTTATAATACTACAGGTTGTATATAATTGTCAAAAAATTTTCGCTTCGGATCCAAATGACTCGTTGTTATAGTCGAGAGTTAAGAATATAATCTTATCATTACTCATTATTTATAAGTTACGATAACAATTGTATTTATTATACTAAACAGAAATTTGCATTTAATTGTTCCATTTTTGAATAAATTACGTAGCAATTTATCTAATAGGTAAGAGAGAAAGAGAGAGAGAGAGAGAGAGAGAGAGAGAGAGAGAGAGACAGCGCGAGTTGAGATTTATCGAAAAATATCCCAGTCGATTAAAATACCCCTCAATCGATTTTTTATAACGTCGGTTTTAATTCAGCCATGTTTTCGATAAAAACCACAAACTTAGATTGATTATTTTGGAATATGGATATTACCGGTTTTCCATTATGTGCAGTCTCGCGTAACGACAGCGCAACGTAGTGCCTCGTAATGAAGCGGTGACGACGCGCGAGGGATGTAGTTTTACGATTGCAAATACCGGCTGCAACTGCAGAACTCGCGCGTCGAGTTGTACCGCAGATACCCGGTTGACCTGAGGCATATAACGGTTCTTGGTCGCGGCTTCCTGGTGGTTCCTCTTCGTTTTTTCGAATCTCGTTCGGTAAGATCTCACGGAGCCATTTAAGCCGATTATTCGAGCCGGTTTGATCATTTCGTGCAGCGCAAAAAGGAATCCGGATGCACGCGTGCGTTTACCGATGATCTCGTGAAACATTCGGACTACTTGCAAAAAATCACTTCTGAGAAAGAGAACACGTTACTCAGACTCGATAATGCGGTGGTTTAATTAATATACCGTTAAATGCCGCCATTGAGAAGCGGAAGCAGTTAAGCGCTTTATTGTAAAAAGTACCCTTTTATGGCCCGCGTTGAAATGTTTAAAAATGTTGATTTGTAAAACTCATAAAGGAAAAATGAGAAGAAAATTTAAAAGTTTTTGTATATTCCAATTTTAACTGTTTATTTTTTAAATTGATCTTGGATTTATTATTTTAAATAAGAAATTTAATTTATTTTAAATAAGAAAAATATAATTTTAACATAATTTAAATGGAAAGATATAATTTTTATGTTATTTAAATAAGAAAGATTCAAGAAATGAGTACTGCAAAATTACTTTTTCATATAGATACGATAGGCTTCGATTAAAAAATTTAAACTTGCATGATCAAATTTTTTATCTCGTATTATCAAGATTGATGAATCGTATCTTAGATTGTCTTAGCATAGAATAACCGCAATTGATGATAGAATTGAAACGAAGTCAATGGAGCGCTATAAATTATTCAGATCCATTTGGTAGCGATATTAACATGCAATATATAAAGCACCGCTAAGGGCGAAGGAACTAATTAAGATTGCCAGAGGAACAAGAAAGGAGAGGAGAAACGCGATGTGAAGTAACGCCGAGAGAGATTCTAGCAGCTCGGGCGCTCGCCGTTCATACAGAAGCAACCGCGAAACAAATCGTATTGATTAGATCGAGTCGTTACTTACTCGCAGCAGAATTTTAAAGAACGCCTCGTTGTACTTTACGCCCGCGCGAAGGAAAGCTTCGTGATTCAACTCAATTACCCCGTCGCTGTTTATCAGGATTTACTATGCGTTTCGCGTTGCATCGCGTGCCCTTGCGTGCGTTATCTTTTTAATGAAATAATACAGAATTTAACAGGACTTTTGATCGAAAAATAACGAGAAATAAACAATAAAACGAAACGTGAAGAGAGCGAGAAGAAATGAAAAGAGAAAAAGAATTGAGAAGCTTTTTAATATAATAGAAAGTTTTTTTTTTCTATGAAAAAATTATTTCAAAATAGTGAAGTTTTGTTAAACTAAAATGTTTCTTAAAATGCTACGTACCATTATACATTGAGAGAAACAAATGGTTTTTTAATTACTACAATTTAATTATGATTTATATTGTAATTATTTCCGACTATACATTTTTTTTTTTGTAAAATTACAAATATAAGAATTGTTATAGCGGTAAAAACTGTAAAAATGAATTCTTTAACTATAATTATATTACCATGGAATTTTAGTGACAAATATACAATGCGAGGTTGATAACCTTGTATCGCTTTCTTGATGAATTAGCATAATAATTAGCTCGCGCGGAAAAATCACCATCGATCAGCCCGTCCTCTTCAGCCTTTGTCTCTTCACCTTTGCCTTGTTGGAAAAGAAAAAAATTTATTCACTAGTAATGAACGTGCCGTTTTAATTATTCGCAGACACGCTTAATCTCATGCCGCACACTTCCCGTGTGCCGCACAATTCCCAAGATGAATACCACGCCCCGTGCCATTAATGCATTCATTACACGCTGCGATTAGTAACGTAATAGTAATCGATTTTCGAGGAACATCTATTACATGAAAACAATTTTCAGAAAGGCGTCCGCTTTTTAAATTTACCACGATGGGAACAAAATAGTGACTACGTTTACAGGCGGCTTTAGACAACATGACCAATGTAACTTTGTGCATATTCGCTAAATATTCACCTACATCCATATGAATAATTATACATGTCATGTATGTGCATTCTTATATTAATGTAGGGGCAGGAAAAATTAACGGAACCTACTGATATTTGAATTCTTGAAATCACTCATCTTCATTTCTAGCGCTTAGTGCGCTACACCAACGACGCTCCAGCATTGACGTAACTATTCTGATTGTCTATGCTTTTGAACAGAGTCTTACGGCTGTCTTTATTTTCCTGCATCAATCCATAATTTATAATTATTATTACATGTAAAAACGCAGCATTTTACGAGACTTTGATTATTTTTATATAATTATGTTAAACTACTTAATTAAATATTTGATTACCAATTTAAATCTCGAAGGATGGATTCTGTTAAAGAGTATATCATCGATTCTCTCGTCCGGTCGATGTATCAATAATCCAACGTGTAAATTGTTGCACGGCCGCGGGTAATGTCTGCTCATTTTTAATGCTGCCTAAGGGGCACGAAGGCGCCCGCACACTCCGAAAATTGTTTTGAGATCCAGCTTATTGCGGGCCGTACCGACCCTTAACCCTTAAATCTCGGTGTATCAAAATCTAATTGAGGGTTTGGCGAGATTGCCTGCAGAACCGGGGAACCGGGTCCCGATCGCGCGCGAGGGAATTCATCGCATATGAATTTGTACGTCAAAACACATCAGACTTGCTGCACGCCCATTCACCTTTATTGCTGGGCGTTGCGACTGCATAAAGAATGCAAATTTCTCAGCATTTACCGACTTTTGTTCGCGACGATCATGCAAAGAAATATTCGCGTGGCGTCGCGTCGTCAGCAGCCTCCGTACGCTTTACATAGGGTGTGCTTAAAATATAGCGATATTCTCTATGTTTCGAATATTGATAGAATTTTTTTTATCGATAAGAATATTGAGATCTAATTAGAAAGCTACATTTACAAGGAAAATGAAGGTCTTTTGAGAAATATGAATTTTTGAGAATATATATTTTGATGAACTTTTGAGAATATACATATATTTTGAACAGATTTGTCTCTATGGAAATGTATTATGAGATTTTATTTTGTATTTTGCTTTAAGCGAACTTTGATGATTTAATTACATGTTTATTTAATTAAATGTTCATATTTGAAACTTAAATGATATAATGTTTGTCATTAAAAATAGAAAAGTCGATGAGTAATGAAATAATTTATTAATGAAAAAAGGTTTAAAATTCGATAAAGAAATACGTATATACTGTCACACACTTTTCAATATCAAGTTTTTTCGGTATACTGTATATGTTCCCACGGTACAAAGGACGCTGAAAATTACGGGCCGGTTAATGATCTTGTTAGTCATGATTTTAATACAACCTGCTTTACGAGCGATATATCTCAACTTGTTAATTACTCACAGTTTTCTGCGTCACATACGCGTGATTTGTTAATTAATGTGATATACTGAAATATAGTAAAAATATATTATCTTGATAAATAATATTATTTCTTGTCAATTATTTAAGGATAATATTTTTTTTTATTGACAAAAATTTCATTTATATTACATATTATTAGCATACTTAGTCTTTTAATTAATATAATATAATTTCATTATTTGTTTGGGATATTTAGGTCACGGTTATTTTTACTTTTATTATTTTGGAAGATATTAAAAAAAAATTTATTCTTTAGATTTGTGTTAAGCTATTAAAAAATATTAGATGACAATGTGCGATATAAAAGCGGTGTCGTAAAATTTTCTCAAGCCTCAGGAGGAATGTTGTCGTCCTTACTCGCAGAAGAGGAATAATAAGAATAAGTTCTCGGCGAACTTTACGTAATAGCGCGTAATTATTATTTCGTAGCGTCGTGCGTTGAAGTTTTCGCATTTAAATCCGGTCGTCCCTGGGTGGTCGAGGACCTCTAAGGACTCGTTTTATGTGCGGGCTGGCAACGTAGGTGAGAAGCATGAAACGAATTTGCCTGATTGGAATGACATTTCTTGCGCGAACTCTCGAGTCGCGCTTGAATGAGTACGCGTGTTGATAGACGTTCTTGCGATCGATGCCTTCTTCTAAAATTCTAATGCTTTTTTAATTAATTACGTAATATATATTAAATATTAGGAAACTTTCTACTAATTTAAATCTAGTAAAATTTGAATTCTAAATATTATCAACTATAATAATAATAATAATAATAATAATAACAACTTTTATTGAGTACAACTACTAACATTATGAACAAAATAAATAGATAAAAAATATGGTAATATTTGATATCGAATATTAGCTAAAGTAAATAAAGTTTACAAATTTGCAATATGTATATCTTACTTGCGTTTGAGATTAATCTTTTCTAATTTTTTCTTAAACTGACTGCGGAATCTACACGCAATTTGTATCCTTTATGTCGCTCTTTAATTTCTCGTAATATCCGCGTGTTACCGGATCCGGGTATTACGGAGGTTACGCAAATATTGCACAAAGGATGCACGACGGTTATTATCCAGCGACAAAGCGCCGCACCTTTCCTGCCGTTACTCGCGCTGCCCGTATCACGAGGAAGAGAGGTGCTGCATTATTATTCCGTTTGCAGGAAAGAGAGAATCAGCAGGTAGTCGCACGCGATTTTTCAGGCGACGTGTTTATCGGACTTAGTTCCAAGTACACGCGGATTCACTTTCGTGTTCTCGACGGACGTGTCTCGAGGATGTACAAAATAACGTCCATATCGAGCCGAGGATAGTGTTATTGTTATTAGTCGATCTTCTGTTTAATAGTACGGCGCTCGATGCTTTTGGAGAAGATATTTCGGATTGAGTTATCGGATTGAATTTATCATGTGGATGACGTGAACAAGGCGAGGATCAGAAAGTTCGAAGGCTGAATGCCTTATCGCGCAAATTTCTTAGGCATCGATCATTCGTAAAATTTCCTTCATCATAAATACTTTAAGTCTTGTTTAGATAAGCGTCGGGCTGAAATTAGAAAGCCATTTTACGTAATATTTTTTTCTATGTATTTTCTGCGTTTTTGAACGGAATTTATTTTGTGGATGATACAATCATTAAAATACAAATTATTTATATTATTATAATATAATTTATTTATAAATATATTAAATGTAAGTAAATTATAAGTATCTATATTGATAATTGTATTATTTATATTCACTCTAAAATTTTTAGAATAAAATCTCTCACTGTTAAAAATTGAAAACTGTGCCATTCGTTTTCAAGACTGGTTCAATTTTTGCTCTTTACTTAGTGAGATTCACTCTGAAGAATTAAGATTTTTTATTTATGTTTATTTGCACATTAGAAACAAAAAATACAGTTTGACTGAAAGAAATTTTACGTCCATTTGTTTCATCAATAATTAGTTTAGGTCGTTCTCAGCGACATAATTTGCCTTACAAGCAATAATAAATAACATCGTTTTATATAATTATTCCTAACAATCGCAAATTTACTTTCACACTCAGTTATCGGTAAAGAATGTGAAAAATCATCGGCTAGCCGTAAGTTACATGGACGAACTTAATTAAACCGTGTATCTATTAGAGAGAGAGAGAGAGAGAGAGAGAGAGAGAGAGAGAGAGTGAACGTGTTACGATCTTTTGCACGTTGCACACTGCACAATCTGCTTCGCCTAATCATAAAATAAATTGACGGGTATAATTTAAGTTCAGATAAACGTGGCAATCTTTGTCAGTCAATCATAATTCATTTTCAGCTTATAATATTTATGAAATGTCCGGGCCTCAATTACATTAGATTTATCTAAATACTTGTATTACGCAGAACGTTACAAACATCAAGCTGCACCATTACCTATGAAGAAATGTTTTTTCATCCTTTATTATATTTAAAATTATCCGAAAATATTCAATTTTTATATTTCGCGAGCAAAATAGACAGACATTCCTCATCGCTTGCGCGTATCAGATTCTTTTCACGATTGTTCTATCAGCCAATGATATGATACAATAGTGAAAAGAATTGTCTAATATGAGAATTTTTCTTCCACCTCGAGAATTTCGAACAAAGAATTGAATTCGAACATATATCTCTCAGCTTCTACCGAGAAACGTTCCGTCATCCGGATGGTTGTTTTGGTACACGAAAAAATGCAACAGCGCGCGAAACATCGATACGACAGCTAGTTCTCGGGATCGTAAGAGAAGAAAACGCGCGCAGATGTGAGCGGAGTGAACGAGGAGAGGCAGAGAGAGAGAGAGAGAGAGAGAAAGAGAAGGAAAATTCTTCTCGCGTGGCGGCACGCACGTGAATGCACTTGTCGGCGGCCGCGTGCGCGCGTGTAAGAGCGCACGGTGAACCTGTTGCATCCCGGGCGTGTGCGTAAAGCCGCGCTGCAGAATGCGCTTCGACTTACGTGCCATCGCTCGATGCACATATGTTTCTGGACGTCCGGCCGGCCGGCCATTCCTGGTCGTCTCCTGGAATCGTCGACGATTCCTTACTCGGTGTCGCTAGATCGGGAATATCCTCCGCACCGCCAAGCACCGTCGGAACGTCGGAAAATTAACGCGATTATATGGGAACTAGGCAAACGTGTTTTCGAATCGTGTAAATAAATAGAAAGAGGGGAAGCGTAGAATCCACGAATTCCAGAATGGAAATAGAATAGAGCGCGCGGAATAGAAAAAGAAATTCTTGATTCTTATAAATATCTTTTTTTTTTTTTACATTGAATCAAACATATATAATGGTTACGAATTATACTGAGCAGTAAATTTTGATCAGTATTTTATGTTTTTCGATACAGATCGTAACAGGTGATTCTTGTAAGATTTTATGCTTGTTATAAAAGGATGTGCTTTTCAAAAATTTCCAGTAATTTTTTGAAACTCCGCTTTAAATTGTTTATTACTATAGTAATATATTGGCAATATTTAATGTCAAAGGATTACACTTTACACTGATTTACAAAATTTTTGTTTCTCAGCATTTGATGATTTTTATGTATTTTACTTTGTAGTAAAATACATAGGAAAATGGAAAAAAATTGCAAATTGTTTAAATTTGTAGAGTTTTATAAAAATAAAATCTTTGATTTCTTAAAATTTGTGAATGGAATATTTGTAATCTTATATTCTTTTTTAGTAGTTAAAAATATATAAGAGTCGTCATTAAAATGTTGAGAAACCTTCATAAATTAGTGTCTAAAATTGTAATTTTACGCTTTTAAAATAAGAATTATTTTATAAATTGTCATTTATTCAATCCAATTATTATTGTTCCAATTTATAATTATATTGTTAAAAACAACAGTATTTAAGTAGAATTTCTCAGACTTTTCTTTCGCTATATTGTTATGAGAATCATGAAAGGGTCAAAGGACTATACTGATCTCGGAAGATTCTTGATTCTTTCTGGCAATGCCGACGCTGCGCGGTCGACGGTGAATTTCTCTAAGATTCGATATTGGCGGCATCCGCGTCGCTGGAATTTGCATGATTAGCGCGCAATGCACCAGGCTGCTGACGAAGGATGCACCTGGCATTTTGCGCGTTTGCCACTCACGCGAATGCATCATCAGCGACGTACGAAGGGCTCAATTCTCGCAACAGCCGTGGGCACTTTCCCAGTGAGAAATGCAAATCTCTTGAGCATCGTAAGAAAATGCGTTTTCTCTTCTCTTAGGATTAGAAGTAATTTTCCTCTTAGGATTTAAATTATCCGATTAGCTCAACCTAACCGCTACTTTCCTGAAAAATTGTAATTATAGATAATGTAATGATTCGTTTAATGACGATGTCTCTTCATGCGATGCCACGGACAGTTCTTATAGTTCCTAGGATAAACGTCAATATTCCAACACCGCTGTGTATTCTCGAACATCGATAAAAACCTTCGCCGAGTCGATTGGCTCTGCCGTAGCTGTCACGCTCGTTTCCATATAATCGCTTCAATTACACGACACAATTTCCTGTTCGGACAAAGAAGACCGGGGGCAACGAGGCGGCGCATTAGATAACGCATGCATTATGCACGCGGCGTGCAAAAGCGACCGCGAGAACCGGCCGGCCATTAAAGTTAAAGCCCGTCGAAAAAGATGCATAGACAGGTTGCCGTACGCGTCGGCTGGCGAAAAAACAAAGAGGGAAATCCAGATCAAGGGCCTTATCAGTGCGGCCAGATTGGCTGCCGGTAATAAGAGGACTTCAGTCTAGCGTAATGGCCTCAAGCGTACGTGTGCATCATAAATTCATGATGCGCGCGCGCGCGTTTCCCGCGGTACATTAAGTAGCGACTTCATCCGGGCGCACGACGGTCAACACTTGCTCGGCCGATCCTGCGGGAGAATATGCCAATCGCGTTTGTTCAGTCGTAAAATCGTTGTCCTTAACACACTAACATGGTTTCACGATTTTTTTGTTTCTAACATGACGCGAGACGACGACGCGAACGACGGAGACGATGCGTAATTACGCTCGTGAATCGCCTCGCTCTAATTAAAGTATTTCTTTTCTTTTCTCTGTGCAGGTACGTTGACCGGATGTTGCTGCGTGCGGCGCCGAGACCGTGAGACGATCGAGGATCGCCGGAAATGCGGTATGATGCATTATTCGCGTTCGCCGCTCCTTGCACGCCTCGAGTAAGACGCACTCGAATTGATACGGTGGGTTAGTCTGTCTACCGCTGTAGTTTCAATTCTGAGCTATTTTCAGAATGAAAGATTAGCGTTAAAATTTATCGCCATTTGTTATTATCAAAATTTTCTTTTTTATTAGAACGAGTGGAAAATCATTGTTGAATACTTGATCACGAATTAAGGCTTTATCATATTTTTGCAAATGCAGTAAATAGTTATAAACTGCATAATTAAGTTGTCACTTTTCATATTTTCTAAATATTCTTATTAATTCATTAAATATAGTGCGATCAATTGTAATGCAGGCGATAAATTTCATGGCCCACCCAAGTAGAACATAAATCATGAATCGTAACATCAAAACGACTTCATGATAATTACTAAGTCACCGTTCAATCAGTTACGATTCATTTTAATGACATTCTGACATTATCGTGACTTGTCGTTCTGCTTGGGCAGATTTAATGTCTTTAAGTTCGATTTTGTCTCACGTTTCGAATGCTACACGGAAAGATTTTGCTGAAGCATCTAAAAATTTAGTTACATATAGATCTGAAAATAATTTTGTTGGGCCATTAAAATAATTATGTAGGACGTTCAAACTTATTCCTACAGTGTCATTATTTTTGCTCATCACGCTTGAGATTTCTACGTGATTATTTTAATAGTCCAACAAAAAAAATTATTTTCAGACCTGTATCTAGCTAATTTTTAGGGATTTCAGCAAAATCATTCTCTCCGTTTACATTAGATCCTTTCGAAAAACGTGACGCAGCGATTACACAGCTTTTTATATTGCGACAGCAAGTTTCTTTTAAAAATTCTTCATAAATCGTCCACCTTAATTGATCTTTTTTGCATTCATTATGTATACCTAATTGCTTTCGTTACGCTGCTCTTGGTGTTATTATCTTTTCTTTTTTTTTTGCATCATTATTCTTGCAGCTGACTGAATCATCAGAAATAATTTTTTTGGATATTATACCGTTTTTATTTATTACACTGTCATTATATTGCCAATAATAATAGCATTTTCGATAGTAATATGCCGGTACATAAATTTGTGCAGCACAATACTTATATTTAACGTGCGAAATTGTAAACTTTTATTTGGTTCAGAGAAAAAAACATACTTTGTGATACGCAGAAGTCGTCTTAGTTACATCGCGACATTAAAATAGATTCGGACGTCTTTCCATAATTCTGACTACCAATCATGTGCAAATTCTTTGTTACACAAGACTATGTCTACGTGACATTCTTTCTTCTTAGTGCTTGATTTGTGTTACACGTTTTTTTTTTCCAACAACTGACATGCTAGTCTTCTAGCGAATTAAACAGAAAACTAGCAGTTAAAAAACACATATAGATATATATTTACAAGATATATTTTTAGCTCTGTTAGTTTTCTAAAAAAAATAGAAATTATAGAATTATATTTTTTTAGCTTTTTAATATAATTTGAAGAATTATATTTTTTTAGTTATACATATAGTTACGTTAATTCTCTAATTCACTGGAAGTTATCTACACACTAGTTGTTAAAAAACATCGCATTTGGTCTCGACATATTTCGTATCGTATGTACATATTTTTTTATACATTAAGAGATTGTCACAGCTTTGAAATCTTGACTTGTAATTTATCTGATTAGTCGCAATAGCACAGTGTTTAAACCGTAATGTCTCGTACGATCCTCTTTTATGACGATTCTCTCAAGTAAAAATCATAACGCGATGGCCTTGGGACTGGATTTCGACAATTTCGTGACTGACGCGACACTGAATTATCTCATTACTTCACTAAGCAACGAGCGCAGGCAGCGTAATTAAGCGTCTCGTAACTCCAAATGTCGCAAAGGGAGATCGTTTTCCATTGCCGCGCGGATAGATATTATCCTCTTCCTTTAATCAGCCAAGTTGATCCTTAATGACGAAGGACTTTCGTCGACGCCCTCCCCGGATCGTCTTGTGAAGTAACAACCGATCGCTTGGGAAATCGCGCTATCATCCGCGATGACGGCAGGCTATTATAACAACGAGCGTCTCTTTCAATCTTGTTAAATGTATTAAGCGCTTAGGTCTTCGTATTAGACGAACGAACGTGAGACGGGGCC
This sequence comes from Trachymyrmex septentrionalis, assembly GCF_001594115.1. NCBI lineage: Eukaryota > Metazoa > Arthropoda > Insecta > Hymenoptera > Formicidae > Trachymyrmex > Trachymyrmex septentrionalis. Next base: position 4,791,954 of record NW_017305987.1, on the reverse strand, counting down.
AATTTGTGAACGTCATTGAGGAAATTGTATGTCATTGGCTTTAAAGTTGAAATGCCACAGAAAACCGTGTGATTAAATATCGCGTAACTTTTATTGGACGTTAGTTATGGGGCGAGATGGAGAGATACGAGTAAAAAATTCGAAAATTGATATTGCGATTTACGCGAAGCGCTAATATCGATCGTCAGAGCGCGCGATCGAGTGTATCTCGCGCGATTACTGTAATTGCATAACTTACGCAACGAAGGAAATTCACGTTCTGAACAGTGTTAACGATTATCGTGCCTCGCGAATTTCTCCGGGTATTATTCGCTAGCGCGACACACCGTTGTAGGTTACGCCGGTAACACGCAATTTCCCTGACCATTAAAGCTCCTCCGCGAGACTTTCACCGGATCGCCGTTATTGCACGCTCCGCGATAATGCGTTGTCGCACCACGGATGCGCCGTGTACGGCATCTGCATTTGATTTCTGCATACGATCGTCGCACGCAATCATATTATTGCGCGACGAAAGCGCGTGTTGCAGGAACTTTCTTCCGGAAGGGATATCCTGCGTGTTTATGACGGAAATTCGCACGTAACGCATCGCACGTGAACGTCACGCATGTGACCTGCATACGTGAATATTCTACGTGACATAGATGTTCGCTGATTTGTGATTTTGTCGACAAAAGAATGTAGAATTTAATTGTAAGTGTACTAGGTATTTTTTTTATTAATGTGTGGAAACGTAGGGACGAATAATTACAGTATAAGTCAAGTAAGAGCGTGGTCGAGTTCATGTTATTAGCCTTGAGATAGGTTCGAATAGTTTCATACGATACATCTAAACCTTTCTGTGCTTCAATTTTGCTTGTCCTTGACGCAATGTTAAGCCAGGATTCCGCGAAAACAGATTCATGATTTTTTTATCGTCTTTTTTTGTCCACTTTGCATATCGAGCCACGTTCCGGTAAATCATCGACATTTTTTGCCACATTATATCGTTGCACTCACTTCTGTACGAATAATTTCGACTTTTTCATATATTTAACAATCGCTAATTGTGACATTTTTGGACCTTTCGGGTGAGTGCAGAGAAACACAACGTGAGGAACACGCTTCATAGCGTGATGCGTATTTAGGTACTCATGGCGCTTAATGTGATTCATTGAACTTAAGAAAGTTCAATGACAACTGAATCTTCCTTGATAGTGCATCAAGGAGAAAGGTGCTCTCTATAAATTCATGATAGATTTAGGGCGATATCTTTTATTAGCTTTGAGAAAGGCCGACCACGCTCTTACTTGACTTACTGTAATTGCTAAGAATGAAATTCACTGTTTATCACCCGCATTACGTCGTCCATGATGCATGAGTGCGACGCACTTTTAGATGCATCGACCGATGACAATGCGTTCGCCTGCATTTCGTCCCGCAGTGTCTGCTGGTTAACGAACCGACCGAAGGTCGTTCATTGATTTTCGCACGATGGGAATCAGGCAACCGCTTCTTGTATCTCCCATAATTTACTCGCGTGCATAACCGTGCGATACAAAGTGCCTTCTAATCAAGCATCAGTGAGTTGAGTAGAAAGACAATAAAAGGAATAAAAGAGATGCAAACAAACAACAATACATTTATGCGCGACATAAAATACTTTTTTTTTATTAAAAGAAAAATTTATAAGATTTAATATATATTGCAGGATGTGAATTATATTTTTCCAGCGTCTGAAATTAATAACAGAAAGATGATAACATTATCGGGTCTGTTTTTTTAATACTGAACTTTTTGCACTTTCTCTCAAGAAAAAGGAAGTGCCTTCCTTTTTCTTTTCACATTGAAGAGGAAAGCTGAACTGTAAGAAGTTCAGAAAAGATAAAACAGAAATATCTCTCAATATGTTTTTAATACAGATTTTTTAAAATAATTTTTATCACATTATTCTTAATTTTAAGATCGTTAAAAGTAAGTTGAAGATAACGGTGGATTTAATTATAAATGAAAGAAATGTACGTGGTTTATGGAAAAATAGAAGGAAATACTTTACAGGATAGAGATGATTGGACATTTTTCCTTCGCCACATCACGTTTGTCTCTAGTTTGTTATTAATGTCGTAACCAGATGCGCGCGCTGCATAATGAATGCACAATGCATATGAAACGAGGTACCAATTGGAACCAGTGGGCCGGAAAGAGTGTGAGCACAGCGAATGCACCCGATGCACATCAACCGCACGGTCAACCTTGCTGCTTGTGTGCTCGCGCGATCGTGAGTCGTGCATCGACAAATCGAGCCCGACTTTCGCACGACCCGCATACACCGATGCTCCCCGCCATGGCGTCGCAGTTCTTCGTCTACTAGGCTTCTCGTGACTTACCGATACCCTCATGGGATGCGCCGTTCCACGGCAGCGTCGTGGATGGACCGCGGCTACGAGATCGCCTAGACACGGCGGACGGGAATCTCCCGGAAAAATCGGCGATAAATGCGGATACTCGCGGCCGGCGAGTATCGGGACGAGAGGTAACACGTAAACGCAATATACTCCCGTCCAAGTATAGCGAGAGACGAGCCCCGCGATGCAGGCACTTGGCCGATGCACTTGAACGTGCAATACGTGCGCACGATCGTGATGCGGAGAGATAGAGACAGAAATACGATGCGGCGAGAAGAAAATATTGTATATCCATGCAGAGCTGCCCTTTTCCACACGGAAAGAATGATTTTGCTGAAATATCTAAAAATTTAGCTGGATGTAACTATAAGTATATCTGAAAATAATTTTGTTGGACGGCAACCTTTTTTGTGCGTGCCTCTGCATCGCGTGCCTTTTTAATCTATAATGCAATTATTATTTGGTTGTTTAGCAACCTTTTTGCGAGTGAACAATAAGTGCTCGAAATTTTTGAAGATATATTGCTTTTATAAATTTTACGCGCCAACCCAGTTTTTATAAAAATGTTTCGGATTCTAGCTACCAGTGCATGTTTAAGGTATGAGCGTCTCTCGTCTTGCAGGGATGCAATGAATAAATGTAAATTCAACCTCATAATAATTGCTTTAGGAATATAGCCCACCGCTGTAATCACTTTAATAGCCGCTTGCCGTGGCGACGAGACGGAGTGCCTTTCTAGTCGCGGTGTGATGAGCGCTGTTGCATTAATGACGCATTTTACGAGAACGCGAGAAGCTCTGTCGTCAAAAAGGCAAGGGAAGTCCATCCGTTCATTTAATCGACCGCATACAAACGAGTTTAGATACTGGTGATAAATTATTTCTACATAATAACTCGTTAACACTTTCACTGCCAAAAGCTGATTTCAGCTCGATTAAGCTCGATAAATTAGTAAATTAGTTTGATACTTTATTGTTTTTAAATATCTCGACATAATTATATATAATTTTTAATGTTATATTTTTTAATATCTTAAATATTTAATAAATTATTTTTAATTATAAATAAAATCGTTATTTACAAAAGAAATTTAGGTAAGAACGGTTTTGCTGAAATATATAAAAATTTAGCTAAATACAGATCTGAAAATAATTTTCTCGAACGATCAAATTAATTACATAATGTCCATTTCTATTAAGATTAACTTTAATCTCGGTTTAATTTACTTATCATTTTCTAATTTTGAGAACCAGAAAAAAAATGAAAGGTAAGTTAAACTAAGGTTAAAGTTATAATCTTCATTGATAAAAACGAGCATGAAATGCTCAAATTAATTATTAGAATGTCAAAATTTTTTGCAATATTGCTTATTATGCTTGAGTGTCCTATAATTATTTAGTCCAACAGAATTATTTTCAGATTTGTATCTCTAACTAAATTTTTAGTGATGTCAGCAAAGTGATGAATGAAAAGAGTCTACGGACAGTTTGCGTGTTTAATTGCGCACAATGCTGGAGCAGAATTACTCGGCACCTTTTCACTCGGGGATGTCGAGAGTTATTCGTCACACGTATTGAATGATCTTTAAGTTATTCTTTACCGGTGAAGAAATTGCACGTCCTTGCGAACGGACTTGAAGCTCTAGTACCAATTAAAATTAAATACGCGAGCGTTTCTTGTTAACAACTTGTGGCATTCTTATTACCGAAGTTCCAGTAACACTGGCAATTTTCAATAATAATTTACTTTTAGCGATCTACACGTATCATGCTTTCGTTACGCGTTCCTTGTAGATATGCGTGAAGATTGAAAACTCGTTCGAAAATATCGCACCGTGAACTTTTGATTTCGCACCTTCGATACATGCAAATCTATCACTGCGAAATTGCGATTTATCGATCGTGTATCAAATTGTTACATTTCAAAATAGTCTTGTGACGTGCTATTAAAAATAATTTCTCCACTTTTATACCGACATCTAACGACACTAATGATTCTATCTCTTTATTGATATTCTCTAAATAAATAATTATTTCCTTTGTATGTTAGAAAAGAGACATGCAGAGATATGCATCTTCTTTAATCTTCTTTAGCTATAACTTGTTATTTAAATTAGTGTAAAGAAATTTAAATATATTTAAAATGTACCTTATAAAGTTTTAACATATTTAATTTAGTTTTTATTTTGTCTCCATTAAAAAACATTTTGTATCAGACAAGCGTTTTCCTACCTTGGTGAAAATCAAGATTACAGTGTAAGAATGTAAGGGAAGAGTGACAGAAATGTAAACAAAGCTTCTATAGAAGACGAACATTGAAACGATAAAGCGTAAAAAAAAAAATAAAACGCTTTCTCTTGACATTTCACTTACGTTCACTTTTATTTTTTTCCAGAATTATTTTTGTATAAAAACTTTTTAAATGAATTCATTACAGCAATAATAATGTTTGTGTATATAAAATTACATTGTGTATATGTTTGAAAATTGTTTTTCTTTAACTTTATTGTGTTTCTTTTTTTATCGTCACACAAATATAATTGCTGACTCCAAACGCGCAACACGCGCCGACAAATATTTGCGCACATCACCGTGTCGATCCAATGACAGCCAAAGTGGCAGCGATGAACCCCGAAAAAGGTACTCGTTGAATCTCGTCGTGGCGTTGTTTATCGGGATGCGACGCATTAACTCCAGCGTCCGCTGACGACGATGACGTGGGGAAGCCATTCGTTTTAGCTGATGCACTTACAGTATCCTTAAATTATCCAACATAGGGATAAGAAGAAAACGAAGAGGAGGAAGAAGAAGAGGAACTTGCGTCCTTGCGGACCCTGTCACGGAATTGCCGGCTGGCTGCGACCGGGTTCCAATTAAAATAAACGCGTTCACCGCTTTTCTTGCCACCGTTCCAAGCAACGACCGGGATTGAAGCCACCACGTCACCTGCGACGCTTCTCTGCACGGCCGAAGACGATTCTTCTTCCATCGTCGTCGACTGCGTCGCAGTTCTCTTCTTGGTCCGTTTACTCCGCACGAGTCATCCGCTCCTCCGCGTCCGCAAAACGCTCGTCGTCGCTCCACGCGAGTCATTCTCTTCGGCGTTGTTCTCCTTGGAGTCATTCCTCTTCTCGTTGTTCTCCTTGAATCAGACTCTTCTTCGTCATCATCATCTTCTTCGGTGCAGTTGGATATCGCACTCTCTTTGCGCGCTCCGTTTGTTTCTCACTTTCTGCTATTATTCGTATTCCTTAGTCTTCAAGATGAGATAGAGATAATGATAAAAATATGATGCGTTTACACGGCCAGTGTGATGAATAAGTCGCTTGCTGCTCTGTTAAATACATTTATACGTGTATAAAACACATATAAGAAAAATAATTTTATTCCATAAAGAAACGTTCAAGGTGATAAATAATTAAGCTTAGATTAAAATTAAAACTAAAATTTAAAATTAAAATTAATCTTTTTCTTACTTTTTCTTTCGAATTATTTAAAATTAATTTTAATATAATTACACAGTTGGATGTAGCGCTTTCATTTTACGTTCTCGGTCCGTTTCTCACTTTCTGCTTATTATTCGTATTTCTTATTTTTCAAGGTAGGAATAATGATGAAAAAAAATATTGTATGTAATTTATATAATATGACTAACGCAGTGTAATAATTAAGAAACCGCACGCTGCATTGTTAAATATATGTATAACACACATGCGGAGAAAATAATGATTGGAATTTTATTGTATAAATGAATTTAAAGAAAGTGGCGAATAATTGAGTAAAAATTAAATCAAAATTGAAATTAAAATTAAAATTTGATTAAAAGTAAAAATGAATCTTTTTTAATATTCTTTTCGAAATTCTTTATAATTAATTTTAATATAATCAACACGCGAGTGTATAGTGTGAAGAAGTACCATTATTGGTCGCAAGTTTTTTGCGTCAAGATTAATGTTATAACGTGCTATGAAAGCACTCTGGTCCAAGGAGATTAGTCTGTCTCTAGCCACGTTTCTTAGATCAGTCACGGAGGATCAGCTGAGTTGCGCGGCCGTTTGTGCCCGCGAATGAACGCAATTTCTGAGAGGTTGCCTCCGTCGAGCAAAAAGTTTGAAAGACCTAGCCGCGTGTCGTGTGTGCGTCGTGTCGACCGAGCGACCGCGCAGCAACGTTAGAAGTCAATGCCAGGAGTGTCGTTAACCTTCTTCGCGGCAACATATGGCATATATCCTGACGAGGGGGTATATAATGAAGAAGACACCGAGCGCTGAAGAAACATAGGAGAATCCGTCGCGACGTTTGAAGCCGGTAATGGTTAAAGAATGCTCGACAGTGTCTGAGGTGTGCCTACGATTATTGGTTAATCGGATATTGCACTTTTTGCTCCTTCAGATATTAAGATATTAAGAAGTTTGAGGAACGTGTTATAAAGCAGGGAATTCGAAATGTGTTACACAAAAAAATGAAGCTAGAATGTCAAAGCTTTTTTGGCAGCATTGCTCATCGTGCTTGAGTTTCTTCTCTTACAGAAATCTAATTTCGAATGAATCTAATAGATTCTCGGAATTATTTATTTTGAATATTAAAAACAACCGAACAACAGTGCTTTTAATCCAAATCTCAAAATAAGCAATTAATCGTTATTTTCCAGTATTAAATTTTTGGGCTGCGTAATGATGGTTCAACAAAATTATTTTCAGATCTGTATTTATTTTTCTAGATACTTCAGCAAAATCATTCTTTCCGTGTAGACTTTAATTAGAAACGATTTTCTCTCGAGGTGACTCTTCGATCAACGACGGATCAATCTCTCTTCTTAGTTGGAGACATCAACGCTTCCCCGATGACGAAATTATCTCCTTCTTTCGCGGAAACGATTCGACTTTGAGCTTTCGTGAGCGCAACCGTGTTGCAACGTCGATATGGAAAGAAGCTGCACGCGCGGAATATTGACGAAGGGTCGGGATGGAATAATCAGCCGCGGATTCTGGGTTCTTCTCGTGATCACTCAGACATAAATATCATGTCGTTATCTCAGCCGGTTGCAGTATACGATGACGATGATGCGTTCAAGATAGCGAATGGCCGACATGTCGTGCCTGATGACCCGCAGGCGTCGCATCAGGTGGCCTCACGAAGTGTCATTTAAATATACATGAAGCTGAGAAATGGGATCCTTATATCTTTAACGGGATGCGAACGTGTCGTGTCGGCATTACAAATTTGCCAATTTTCCGCATTCATTCGCTCTTTTACAACGTAAAATAGCGACTTTACTTTTAGCTCGAAGAGAAATTATAGTTAAATTATGATAATAATAAGAAACCATTTTTTTTCCTTTCAGTGTGTGTGTGTGTGTGTCTGTGCATCTCGCAATTGCGGTATATATCCTGTATGCGTGCAACGATTTCCTCTGATGATTATTACTTCGCGACGAAGCCTGGTTATTTTTCAAGAGAACTTCAACTTCGGGGAAAAGCACGCCCTTCGATGGCATACCTCGTGTTGGTTCCGAGTGAAGCATCGCAGGATGCACCTGCAGCGCGTCCCGGAATATAGGCAGATGTATGCGCTATGTCGTAAACATTTACTTTCTGCAGAAGCCGCCGGCTCCTGTCATAGACACGCGTATTAACTGCTGGTGGATTCTGAACGTGTGATACGTGAACCCAAGGCGAAATGATTGAAGAATTAATTCGCGCGCTTCTGAAGCACTAGAAACTTTTTAACGACGCAGTACGGAACGCACAATATTTCTTTGCACGCCACATGCTTGAGATGTAAAGTCGTGAAATGAATCATAAATCAAATAATACGCTAAACAATTCAACAAGAATTTTTTATCGTCTCAATCAGTCAGCTATATATTGTTGAAACTCGTACATCTCATTTTTATTACCATTATTATATGTATTATAAATGAAGCTAAAACAAATTAGAGATAAGATATTGTTTTATTACCTATATCGAGGCGCGATAAGTAGAAACTGCGTATTGTAAATAATATACGCGTTCTTATAACAAAAATCACCTGATCGCTGTATTGACGCGTATGTTTTGCGGGGTATTAATTTTAGCTAAGAGAAAACGTTTCTCGCGTCAATCATATTACACGTGCTCGTACAACTATGTATGCACTCGAGTGCATCGTCTTGCAGCGCAGCCTTGAACGATCAGCGAAGGCCAAGGTATACATATGGCGTCGGGGCGCTAAAAAAAATTTGTGCGCCAATCGGTAGGCTCGCGGTTCGCCGGCCGCGATAATTAGTAGCTCGTTGATTTTTCCAGAGAGACATAACTCATCATCCGTTAACATAAGATAGCTACCCGCTAAGGCCCCGTGGAAAAAGAGATAAAGGAGAAAGAATACGCTGAACTCGTGCACAGGGAAGCTCCGTCATTTTCTGCGCGATTTCCCAAACAAATTACACGGTGCACGCTAGACTCCGTCGTCCAACTTAGAACCTGCAATTTATCCCGGAGATCTATGCGTCTTCTTCCGAGGAGGAGCTAGGGCAGCCGTTATTATCTTCCGTTGCGATGAGGCATTTTCTTAGAAGAGGAAATCGTACGGGCGAATGGCGCAGTTTTGTCTTGGAAAAGCGGAAATTTCTTGTTTGTATTACCTAACTTGCAGCTTTCTGTCGAGAGAATTATGATATAAATACGAAAGAGGACTGAGAAAATCTCACGCGAGAGGAGGCCAGTGTGAGATGAGATTGGAAAGATCTCACGTGGAAAAAAAGATACGAAGTAAACTTGAGAGAAATCGGGAAATCATTTAGAAAAGTCTCGCAGCGGATTCGGAATTTCATGTAAATTTGATTGTTCGATGAAGTTTTCTCTGATTCGTGATAGAAGGAGCGTTAATTATTGCGAGGTGATTTAATGTTAGCTGAAGGAAAAAGACTCGTGTGTATGGATGTATTTTTTTATTGTAAAGATTAGATAACACGATCGAGAGAAGTTCGATAAAAACACGATTGATAGAAACAAGAAGCAAAGTCTATTCACCGGCAAGAAGAAGTCTTGACTCCCTGCTTAACTCTTTAATTTTCGCTGCAGTTAAACGTAACAGCTATCATGCTTTGATGTCGATATCTGCCGTGCGTGTATCTACCTACGCGTCTACACGTCTTGAAGTACAATTTGCATAATTACACATGCACGTGGGCAGAAGTATGTAAACGACGTAACAATTTTCGAGAGCTTTGAATGCTGCCGCTGCTTTTTATTGAAAAAAGAAAGGGAAGAAGCTTATTACTTCGTCTTGAAAAAAAACAAAAAAACAAGATAATAACAAGATATGAAGGGATTCCTTTTGGAATCGAGCCGCAATCCCTTCAAGGGTGACTGATCCGCACAGTCATTTGGGCTTTGCTAAACTCACGAACCTTAACACATTTATGCTTACATTTACACATTATAAACATGCACAGATTTTTATAAGCAATAGTAAGATAAACATTTGAGGAAAAGTGGAAGCAGAATACAACTTACTTTAAGAATAATACATGGAAAGAGAATAATTTCATTGAAGATACGATCGACCATATATCGATTAGTAGTCCTAGTTCTCTTTATATTCTCTTATATTTCCAAAATTTTCAATTAAAATATATCGAGCTGCAAAAGAGTGACTTGCATGAAAATCGATTGTTCAAGAAGGAGCTCGAAGTAGCGATCGTACATACAGTTTCCAGCTCGCACATGTGATTGTTATGAGGTACACACGCGTGATTAAGAGTCGTATTAAAGCAATACCGAATTACTAGAAACTTATATCGCGAGCGGTTCTTATTATTTACGCGCACCTTCGTCGCGCTCTCTTATGAATATCTCGCAGCGAGACGCAGCTGCGCTCCGACGCATTAATGCAGATACGTCATGCGGCGCGGGATCATCAAGGTGTACCGAGTGTCTAGAGTGCACTCCCCGCAGGTAGCAACGTTGACAGACAGTGAGTTACATTGCAACGGAAAAATCAAATTTAACTGTCCGGACTCGACGATTAAATCTTTGAGAATTTACTTGGTCACAAAATCGCAACGTGTCCAATCGGACTGCTTCAGGGAAGTAATAATGATAAGTAACGTTTATAAAAAGAGCGTAAGAAAATTTTATACATATTGTAATTTAATATTGAATAATATTTAAGAAAAAAATAGTAATAACAATTAATTCACAGTTATATCTCTTCCTCGTCTTTTCTCATCTTATTTGAACATTTGACAATTGAATTGATTATATAATTTTACTTTTTACATGGAAAGAACAGTTTTGTTTGAAATTAAAAAATGTAGATAGATATAGATCTAAAAATAACTCTGTTGGACTATCAAAATTGATGTAGGACGCTTAAACTCTGGTTGTTAGAATGTTGAAACTTCTTGCGGTATTATTCATACTTGAGTTTTCCTACATAATTATTTTTGTATAAACAAATTCCAACAAAATTAGTTTTAAATCTACCTAAATTCTTAGATGCTTCAGCAAAATTCTTCCTACCATGCACTTTTCGTTAATAAAAAGTAAAAGCGAAATATTTGTTTCGATGACATCGTTTCTGCAAAGATATCGAGTGATTACGTGTCTTCGACTTCTCGGGGCAAATCGCACGGGGACGTACACCGCAGCAATTGCGTCGTATTATTACGGATAGTACATCCCGCTCGATGTGAATGCCTCTCGTTACAGCACCGGCATACCGTACCTACACGCGTATATCGTCTCGTATAACTCGGCCGTTCACTTTTATTATTTGCCGTTTTACGGCAGGAAGTCATTACCGCATGCAGATTCGCGGTGTGCCGAAGGCCGAAGGGTAATCGCAAAGGGGGACTCAGTAAAAACGAGCCGTGTTCAGCTCCCTCGTATGCCTTCGACGGCGAAGCCAGGGATGAGGCACGTACGTACATACGCTTTTGATAGCTTGTACCCGGGACGAATCCAGTTTCCTCGTCAAACGTCGTGAACGTCGCGTTTTAGAGACGTTACATAATATGGCAAGGGTGCAATGCCACGATCTACCCTCTGATTCTACCGCTATAATTACAAGGTAATACGTACGTTAATTTCCTTTTTTTTTTAACACTTTAATACTGTTTAGTATTTGCGATTTGCTTTCACAAAATATACATTTGATCGAAAGTAAGATAAAGCACCTCGACAAATTGATGTATATAAACGTTCTATATTTAATGAAAAATAAATTTAAAAATTGTTTGAAAAATAATATTTATTTTTATAATTATTTTAATGTTTTGTTCGTTTTTTTTTATTTTGTTACTAATTTTTTTTTAAGAAAATGTGAAGGTGCTTTATATCTATGACTTCAAGATTCAAGGCTGCAGATAGCAAATAGATAATAATAAATAATAAATTCTACTTTAGCGACATATACATAATTGCGTCATTGTTTTGCTTCTTGTTACGGAGATTATTATTTCTTTAACAACAATAGTAATTCGTCGTGAATATTTAAACAATATTATCTCACGTGCACCTATATAAGTTTGTTGTTACAAGCGTATGTCAATGCGCGAAGCTCACCTTAAATAAAAAGGAATTATTGGAAATAAAGCATTGGACGTTGACGTTGGTTACTCTTTCGCTTCGCATAAGTGCATTTGAGAATCACGCCCATTTATCATCTCGGTCAGCCGAAGGGTGGTTACCTCGGAGAGAGAGAAATAGTAAGATTGACGTACAATGCTTGCGGAGATGATTCAGAACGGGTAATCCTTGGTGAATTCTTTTTTCTGGTCATTTTCTACGCGTGATTCAGTTCCAGCCGGCGCACATTATGCATCAAGCGGTGCAAGGACCTGCGAGAATCCAAGGCTACTCACGCCAGCCGGAGTAATGAATCGTGACGGTGACATAGATATCGATATTCCGGAAAGAGCCAACATTGAATGGTACGGTCACGATAAGACCGAAAAGTATAGTTTTTCAAATTATTATTACGTCAGAGAAAAATATAGTGGTAACAACCATACAATCTTGGGCCAAAAACATTAGGTACCTTATTATTTAAAGATCTTAAAGTTTAGCTCAATAATTGATTTCTGGTATTTACTGTAAATTTTTTCCTTTATTTCAAGAACCCTTTAAGTTTGTGTGTAATGCCGCTAATCAATAGGCGGCAATGCACGTAAAAAAATTTCAGATGAATGAAAAAAATGTAAATGCCTAATATTTTTGATCAAGTATAACTATGTGCAAATTTTCAGCAATAGGAATTCACAACATAGATTTATTTTTAAAATTTCCCTCAATCTACCTTTAAATACTTGTCTTTTTAATCATGTGATTAAATTTAATCATGTGACTCGGAAATTACCAGGCAATTACAGAAGTTTAGATTCTTTCTGTCTGCATTCATTGTTCTTCGCTTCACGTGGAATGCGAAGGCGAGGTGGTCGCGAACCCCTTTACAGGCCCGTGGGATAAATAGTCTGCCCAAAAGGGAAAAATGGCCGACAATCAGCCTAAATACCGGGATGTACGAATGGCCCGCGGTCTTTGGGCAATCTATTCGATTATCACGAATCTTCTTTCTCTTCCCCATGAAAAAGAGAGACACCAGACTCTGTGTGATCGTGTTCACAAATTCTTTTCCCAATCCACGCCGGGAATCTCGCGTGTATGGCGAACCATCTCCCTTCGTTTCGGAGCGTAAATCCTCCCTCGAACCAGAATACAAGCCTTTTTTATTCAGTAAATTATTTTAGAGAGGTGAGATAAAAAATTTCTACAGGTGAGCAGTTTATCGAGTTCATTAAATTATCATAAAATTAAAAATATATCATTTCTTATTATAGAGCTATTATTATTAGACTAACTATTTATAACTGTATACTCACTGAGTGTCACTTTTCAAAAAGCCCTTTTCACACATGTAATTTAGAAACAATGATAATTATTAATAATTATTTTCTGGAGGATGATTCAGAACTTTTTTGACAATCCGGTATTATTGAGTCTAAGATAGCAAGCAGGGAAAGGAACGGTTGCTTGTCCCATAGAATGGAAGAGCGTAACTTTCGTTATTACTCGTAACTCGAGACTGAGTCTCCGAACGAAGGGTCGTTGCATTCTAGAGACAATCCTTATACGATCGAAGCCGCAAGGCGGCATTGTCTCAGCCTTTTTCTTGCCTTTAGAAGAGGAGGCACTCTCGAGTGCGAGTTATATAACAAAATGGCCGTTCGTATTCTTCCTTTAGCACGTCTGTCGCTACGCATGGTGCGCGTATGCGCGTACGCGTGTGTACACGTACACGTATATCGATACGAGTCATCGTGTCGGCACGTAAGGTAGGAAGGGTTCTGGGACTCTAGGTTAGGCTAGGTCTTAAGTCGTTCGGGTCTTTAACCGAGCTGAGGGAATGCCGGTCGGCCAGAGACAAATCGCGCGACCGCAGTAGAAGCGATTCGTGCTATCATTTCCAACCGCGGTAATCGAGAGAGGAAAAGAGGGAACGAAAATAGTGAATGAAGTCGATCACCCGTCGCCACTTCGTTCTGCATGGTTGAGCGTTTTTGCGCCGCGTGAAACAAATACCTGGGGGAAATCAACAGTTTCGTGGTAATAGGCTCAGAGTTTTAATTGGTCTTATCGTCTAGGATAGAGTTTTAAATAAGGAAACAGGTTCCTTTAGTTTCGTTATCTGTTATTTTATATACGTAGTTACGTTATAAACTTTGCGAAGCTAGGAAGACATTTTTGAGGTATCTTGCAATGCCAAGTTTTATCTTAGCTTGAATTAATAATTAACGTCAATTAATAATTAACAATTAACTAATTAATAATTAATAATTAATGAAATTGATATAGAAAAAGAAAGGCTTGATGGATTAAGATTCAAACAATTAAATGAAACAGCTCTGAACCAAGTTGGATTTCAATGTTAGTTAAATAATAAATAAGTTATAAAAGAGTCACACTAAATGGAAGTATTGCAACGATATAAAATCTGACAAAATGTTTCGACTCTCAATGGATCATCTTTAGTGTATATAATAAATAACAATGTATACAATAAAAGATTAACTAAATAATTCATAATTAACACGATTATGTTAGACCAAAAAATGGTTAAGCTAGTGGAAGATAATTAAAAAAAATTCTTTATATATAAGAATCTTGACTGCATTTGAATTGCAAAGACTTTGATTTCCCGCTAGAAATTGTCACACGTGGGTCCTCCCAGTTACAGTATTCAGCATAGAAGAAATCCGTATTAAAAAGAACATCTAATCTTGTTTCTCGCGCCTCGCCTCGCCTCGCCTCGCAAGAAGGAGTTTCAAAGGAACTGTTTCTGAGACAGTCACGAAGCAGACTTTACTCTTGAATGGCCAAGACTCGTTTCATTGTTTGAGAGCACCGTGCGCCCGCGATAAAACGGTACAATCGATTATCCGTGCGAGGATAATCGCGCGCGCACTTGAAGGTCTCGTATAATGTACGAGACGAAACTCGAGGCGTGTCCTTCCGTTGAAAGGATTCTCATTGCACGCTGCGCTTTCGTTCCTTCTTCGAGAGCGTCGCACTCTCGGCGAGATCGATAAAACGGACGTCCGACGGCGAACTCTTCTCGTTCTGCTTCGATAAGATCGACGAGCAATTTGTGGTATCGCAGGCGTCGTTGCGCGTACGCGAATGCGTGCTTTATATGTATAGCCGGATCGAAGGCGTAGATTGTATGATCGTTTAGCGAAACAATGCAGATATGCTTTGGCAATGATCCATAAAAAATCCAAATCATTCAAGTATAAATTACATTATTTTATACACATTTCACGCTTCACGCTATTAAAGTCATAATGTTAAATTGTACCCAATTTGATTTATATTTTTAATCATTCCTACAAGTCCTATATACAATACGAAGTTAATCTGACTAAAACAATTTAACTCAATAAATATAGTAATTCGACTAAAATTTAGTTTATTATCTACTAAGTGCGGATACATTAATGTGAACGCTAATTATTTTCGGACTAAGTAATTTAACCACAGAAGTTTTGATTAAATATAATTTTTTTCTTTGACGATAAAAGGACGATTAAAATGTCTAAAAATTTGACTAGATATAGACTTGAAAATAATTTTGGATTATTTAAATACATTATTTATAAATTTTTAAGGATTCAACAATGCGAGCTGGATAAAATAACAAATATTTCTAAGATTTATAATTTGATTTTCTAGTTTAACATTAAAGAAGTATCATGCTTTTTGGTAACGCTCAGCGATTACACTTATATCCTCAATATCTTGTACTCTGAAGCTTGTAATCGCGTGGGTAATCACTATTTCCTTTATATTATTTATGATTCCTCGCCGTACGTACGTAGAGTGGATATCGTTACAGATCGTGAGGAAGTTACGCAACCAATTTAAATACGCGATTACGCGTGTGAAGATCCCTCTAGATTAGGCGAAGATGAGGCGATATGTCTTCGCTAACCGCAAGTTCTGATCACGTTAAGATTCTGTCCGGTCTTAGAGACCGCTTAGAGAAGCGGTCGTCGAGAGGCAAATGGAGTCGGGATGGCTTGTGTAATCTTCGACATGCTCCGGCATCCTCTCACGAAGCGAGTGCAGTCGCTGCACGTTCGTCTATGATTCCTCGGCGACGTTCCTCGAGTGCTATAATTGTGGCGAGGCAGTCTTTATATTGCGTGGATACATTGTGCGTGCCGAAGAGAGTGAAACACAAGAACGGATCTGTTTACTGATTTAATAAGCCTTGAAAATTTAAAAAAATGTTACCTTATATAGTCTTTAAAAGCGATTAGAGTCTCGAGAAGTCACGATCTGCTCCTGAAGGAACGAAGAGAACGGCGTGTGTACTCGGTACTAGTATTTCTTCTTTCGATATTCTCGCATCTTATTCTCTCGCCTGCAGATCTTCTCTTTCGTTTCCCTTCTATTTCGTATCGTCTCGTAATTCCAGCAGACGGAACTGCCGATATGTCAAACGAGCAAACCCGCGTCCTGAAACCCGTGATTTTCCGGCGTTGAAAGTTTATTGCTGTCGATCATTTCCCGACGGTTCTCGGTGTTTTCAGCGCATGCTGCGCTCGCTTCTCGAATCTCGAACGATGTTTGCTCTAAGTTTAACGATGCTGTATAAAGTTTTAAAGGAGAGGATAGAGTTTTAAATTTAAAAGTATTAAAAATTATTTATTGTCTATAATCTACTACGAAATTACGCTTTTCAATATAAGTAATGACTTATTTGGTTTCAATGATCTATGATATTAATCTTATAAAGAATACATGCAAAGTCGTAGTGAAGGTTTCAATCCTTTGTTGCGTTTTGAATATTAGAATGACTCTGTACACTTTTGCAATTTTTATTACATTTTTAGCTTTAAAAATATATGGGTGCATACATCGAGGATTTTATTTTAGTCTACATATATTTTATTTTAATTTACTGGATTTTATTTTAGTCTATAAAAATATATATAGTTATTTTCTGCACTTGAAAAAGAATTTGGTTACATTAATTGAAATTCTGCTTGAAAATGAACAAATCAGAATTTTCTGGTTGTTTATATTATAATTCTAGTTGAGATAGAATTCTGATCGATCAGAGTTTTCTGGTTTGTTCATGTTTCAGAAAATTTTCTCAGTGCATCAAAATACGTTACGAAAGTAATATGATAAAGTGCCATTACCAGTGTCATTTTAAGATATGTGTTGCGCATGAAAAAAAAAACGGAAAGGAGGTGATATCGATATTATTTATACAATCGCGCTTTTTTGCATTAAGCAAAATCGCAGGCTGGCTCGAATCACCCGACTCTGAATCATTCATTCCTTGTCTGTGATGCACCACTCGCGCTGTACTGTCGTGGTTCCTTTGTCGTACATATATCGCGGTTAATATCGCGCGATGTGCTGTACAATCGCTAAAGCGTAGGCAGAACACGATTGGGAGAGATTTCTCCCTCAGGAACAGTCTATGTATCACTTGTTAAAATATTGTGAGCTGTTTCATTTGTTTCGCTTATAATATTTGAGTAGTCGATATGCAAAACCAACTACATATATTTAAAAATATATTTAAAAATTAGATATTGGAATCTTGGATTCTTTAGAAGTTTAACTTCTTGGTTACGAATTGTGAACGTTTTAAAAATGTACTGTAACAGTTACAAACTTTATGAAGTTAAAGGAGAAAAGTGCAAAAAGAAGTTAAACCTCCAAATTCCTACAGATATAGTTATCAATCGTTTAATAAAAATATTTTTGATATTTTATTCCAAAATTATCTACAATACTTTCTTCAACTGCAAAA
This sequence comes from Trachymyrmex septentrionalis, assembly GCF_001594115.1. Classification (NCBI taxonomy): domain Eukaryota; kingdom Metazoa; phylum Arthropoda; class Insecta; order Hymenoptera; family Formicidae; genus Trachymyrmex; species Trachymyrmex septentrionalis. The sequence goes on along the minus strand of NW_017305987.1, from coordinate 4,774,252 downwards.
GCAGTCAAGAGTATGTTATTTTAATAAATAGGAATTGTATTTTTTTCATGCCAAATCATATATATTTCGTCTCCAACTAAAACAATGAATTCTATTAATTAAAAAGATTTTTTTACTTAAATGAGAAAAATTATACAGCAGTTACTAAAAAAAAATTTTCAAATAAATGTAACGACTTTCACTAATAGGCGACTCATTTCTATTCACGAAATTTTGCTTGTTAGATCTCGAAATTTCTCATATTTACCTAGCCAGATTTTTCTTTGCAGTTTCTTGCGAACATCTCGTATATACGAGCGTAGAGTTTGGTGTTCTCTTCACACAAAGAGAACTTGTTCGCCATCAACGATATTTTCTCGGAAGGCGCGCGCCTGTTAACGAACATCGTAAAGTCGCCTGAGCAAAGAACGTGAATTCGATTGGCACCCTCGGTTACTTTTCTGAGTAGGAATATCGGTATCGACGAAGTCACAAGGTGTACGCAAGGTCGTGGCTCGTCGAGAGGATTCTGACTTATTCCTCCTTGGAGCGGCATTCCTAGGCGCTGCGCCGGAGGCGCGTTTTCTCGCCTGGAATACCATAATGCTGGACCCATGCCCTCGCGTGTAAAGCAACGGGGCTATCGATATATCCCGATCGATTTAATATATCGGCACGGTTGCGCAACGGACGCTGCCGTGCATTCACCCTGAAACTGCACTTGCCTTCTCGTCGACTGCGAGAAGATGCTGGTCGTGAGCGATACACGGGGATATTCGCGGTCGATCCCCCGCGATGCGAGATATTGCACCGTGCAATTGTTTATTCAGGACTCTCTTCGCGGAGCTCTTTATATTATTGCTAAGGCGGCAGACGCGGCTCCCGTCCGGACTGATAATGGTGATTAATACCACTCGCGAGTATCGCCTTGATGAGAGTGAATATAAATATACAGAGATAATGATTTTGCTGAAATATCTAATAATTTAGCTAGATACGAATTTGAAAATAATTTTGTTTATACAATAATTACGTAGACTCAAACTAATTGCTGGAATGTTACAATTTTTTGTAACAGCATTGCTCATCATGCTTAAGTTTTCTATTGGAAAAAGAGTGCTTTTATTAATTGAAATTTTGATTGATAAAGAACAAATCAGATCACAATTTTTTAATTGAATTTATTATAATTTTAATTGAGAATTCTGATTGATATGATCAGTATCTTCTGGTTTAGTCATTTTTAATCAGAAATTCGTTCAGTGTACGTAATTACAATATTTTGATTTTGATGATTTAACAAAATTATCCATACAGCATAGAACGTTATTAGCTTGTAGTAACATTGCTGCAACATTTGTAACATTACTGTAATATTGCTGGAATTATCTGTGTTGTGTTTTTAGATCTATACAAGTATGTATCTAAATGTTTAAGTACTTTAGC
>NW_017305987.1:4767323-4772727 GCF_001594115.1 Trachymyrmex septentrionalis | reverse complement strand
TTACTGTAATATTGCTGGAATTATCTGTGTTGTGTTTTTAGATCTATATGTATCTAAATGTTTAAGTACTTTAGCAAAAAAAAAATCATTCTATTTTCATTTATTACAAGAATATTTTGCCCGAAAGAATAAAAAAAAAGAAATTTATGTCTTTTAGTAATTATTTTGATGGTCCACAAAAAAAAAACAACAAAAATGTTTCCAGATTCAGTAATCTAACTAGATTTTTAGATATTCGTCAAAATCACTCTTTCTATGAACAACATGAAATCAATAATATGTAAAGCAATTTAATTATTTCGCATCTTATATTTATATAAATTGAGTAGTTTTTTTACTTAAACAGCAATCACATGTGTGGGCCGAATACGACAAATTGCATTTGTCGTTCCAATGAATATCAAGAGATGTAATGCGCGTTATTCGCAAGTAGTTACAATGAAATATATGTAATCTTCGGACGTGTGTAATTCGAATATGTATACATTTATTCGTATACGTGCAATTATCTCGGCGGGTAATGACGATAATCGCAGGCATTTAACTTCGCGCGTCTCCGTCACGGTGACTAATATTCATCTTCACCCCTGGTGCTCGTGCGAATTTTTGCGATTCGCCGTGACAACGATTATTTATCTCCGATATTTATTACCTTCAAAATAATCCCTCGCGCCTCTCGCTTCGGCTCATTTGTAAATGTGTCGAACGCTTTATTTGGATACTTCGCGGTTGCGTACTCGTATGTACGTGGACGCGTGAGATCTTTCCTGAATGCATAAATATCACTATCTCATGCATCAGGCGAGATATAGAGGATGAAACTCTCGAAAAGGTATTTGAGTGGTTTTAAGCACCGTCAATCCTTTCGAATTGACAGTGGGTCTATTATGCCCACGAAATTTAGACCCACCGTCAGTAAGTAGATTTTGACATTAGTTCTGGAGGATTAAAAGATACAGACGATTGTCTTTAGTTCATTTACAATATTAATATAAAATAAATAACAATAAATAAAGGGGAAAGTAAGAATCAACACATTTCTTTAAAAAAAGTCATATAATTAAAAGAGTAAATTACAAATAAAGAAAAGTAAAATTGAAGAGAATATCAATATAATAAAAAATAAAAAATAAAAAATAAATAAAAACTCAGTTACAAGTTTCGGCTACCGGATTGAGCCCTTAATATAAAATACTAGTTGTCGATTAAAATTAAAGCGAATTTATTGAAGATTTCATATTTATGAAATCGTAATGTATTTTTAATTATTTAATTATGAGAATTTGATTTACGTTCCTATTATGTATAATAATATAACTATAGTAGATACAGAATATACGAATGTCGAATATTCATTAAAACGATCGACGTGTGAAAATTCTGTAAATTGTTCTTTCCAGGGAAAAAATGATGAACTTCATATTGATTATTAAAATTGTCGGAGAGAATTTATCAGGCAATACGCCTCATTTTAATATTAAATACCTTCTACTTTACGTGGAGCCGAAATTTAGGAACGGATTTCATTTATTTGCCGATGTCGCGTATATTAATTAACACGCACATCACACATAAATTATTATAGCACATTATCATACGTTCATAAAACGGTCGACGAACCTTCGGGCTACTTCTGATTTTCTCACAGCTTAATTTTGGAATCATCGAATAATAAACGATCGCTCGTCCTATGAAAGTGCTGTTAGCTTTACGTGCCTACTAGAGTGCCTAAAAATAAGAAAAGAATGTTTCTTTTTTTCTTTTCCCTATCTATTTTTTGAGTCGTACTTGAGCACTCTGAATTCTAATGCTGGTGTCTCGGTTTCCACCGCGGAGACTGCCTTGGACGTTTTCTAAGATCACTCGAAGGAAGACATAGGATCTGTTTGGTCACCGCTATCGCAGCCAACGAAGCATCGGTGGCTGGCAAGGAGAATGCATACGTGGGCGGTAGTTTACATAGAACTTTGAACCGTTTGGAGTCTCGTTGGCGATGGCTCTCGGCCGGCCAAGAGTAGTAATTCAAATCGACAGTAGCATCCATTTGGTTAAGGGGATCCCCTCTCTATCGAGATACGGATCAGTGATTTATAACTGGCTGCCGGAATGCGTGCGGACATACCTATGTCTCCTTCAACATCATCGATATCCATTATTGCACCGGCTTAGGCAGAGGCGAATCGGTATTCACATATGTCGTGCCTGGATCTGGTTCTGCCGCTAGAAAGTTTAATACCGGTTGAATAACTTCTGCGAAATTAAGAAAGTACAGAGAACGATGATTCCTCATTAAATTTTTGTCAAGTAAAAATCAATACTGTTGTAAAAATGGACAAAAGAATTCATGATTGAAAGAAAGCTAGACATTGTGTACTTTATAACTTATTAAGGTGCACAAAACGAACGATTTTGTTGAAAGATCTAAAAAATTTTGCTGGATACAGATCTGAAAATAATCTGGTTGTTAGAATATCAAAATTTGTAAACATTACTCCTATCTTGAATTTTTAATGTAATTTTTTTTAATGATCCATCACACACAGAATTATTTTCAGACTTATATTTTTAGCAAAATTTTAGATCTTTCAGCAAAATCGTTTTTTTCCGTGTGATAACGTAGTCTGAACAGATATCATTTTTAAACAATCTTTTAAATTAATCTCGATTTGCGGAAGGAACGCTAAACTAGAGTTCTTACGAATTGAAATGAAACTTAATTATACCAAAGTCTGGAGAATTAAAGTTTGCGTCATCATTATGTAATACTTAGATCATTCTAGGAAGACACGTTTTCGTATGAGGATAAAAAGAAATAAGAAGGAAGGGAAGATCTATTCTACGATCCTTTGGAATTATATCATCGCAGGTAACCTTAGAAACGTTATACCCAGACGATTGATATTCTTATTTTTTTTTACGCTGTCGGGTCAGTTCTTTAGGGTCCCCCAATCTAGTTAGTTTAGGATGTGGTAGTTTAGGATCTTTGATGGAGTATCGGGACCAATCTCTTCGGGCCCTTCGCCTCGACCGACGTGTATTTAAACATATGCCAGTTCTTCTTCTCGAGGTTGTTTCGGCTGATTGTGAGTAGTCAAAACTGGTTGCGAACAGACAATAAGTATTATGTAAAACAGTTGTAGAATGCTGTCTAAATGCTGGGAAGATATTTGCATCACACAAATTTCTTTGTCTTGAAGTCTAGAAATTTGTATTACTGTTATAAATAAATTAAAGCTGTTTCATAAAATAATTTATTTTATATATAAGTAAGAGGTTAATAAAAAGATTGAATTTTATATTATTCAAAACGCAAGACTGAGTGTAAAGTGTGTACAGATTTGTAAAGCTGATTGTACGTAATAGAAATTTCAAATTTCTTGTAGTATTTTTTTTTACTCTCATGAAAAAATATATTTAGTATATATTTTAATACATGTATACATAATTACAAACTTGATCTACTTAGTACAATAACGCAACAACGTTACAGTGTTATTGCAACATTACTGGAATATTACAATGTTGTTGTAACGTTAATAAAGCGATGTGTGCTCTATGGGAGAGCAAGCTTCGCGCAATTTAAGTTTTCTTAACATTCGTTGCGATGTCTCGCAGCGAGCCACCGTGCGCATAGATAGTTCCACGTTGATACCTTTTAACCTTCGCGATTTTCTGCGTGACCCCGCGGGGCCAGGCCCAGGCATGAGGCCCGCACATTGTAACAATGCATCATCTTGTCGCGCTGGGAGGTTCGGTGCTTCAAGGCTGCCTGAACCTGCGCGACCACGGCCGCGGAATACAATGGACGGTTCAGGCGTAGCGCCGTCGGTTTCAATGCTTACATTATGACCATCCCCGTGGCATGGCACATGTAACGATACTTATCCTAGTAGGGCTTTGTCTCACGCGAGAAGAGTCACGAAAGAGGAATGTACAACGGGAATAAAAATTGACATGTATTAAAGCTCATCCGAAATAGTCCGACATGGTGATCCTTCGAGTCTCTTGAAACTATCAATGAGTCCTTTCAAGACTCTCGAGGCCTTTCTTAAATCTCTTTACGAATCATGGATCCCGATAATGCACCTTTTATACTATATATTTATACTATATATTTTGCATGGTAATTCTTCTTATTAAGCTTCTGATCAAATCTTTACCGCACGACTATGGGCAAAGTAAATTATAGGCGAAATACTTGTATATAACAATAAGATTAATTTTTACAGAACGGAAAAGCAATGCCATATTTTGAGGCAAGAAATACAATGAAAAATAATGAATCATAACAAATCTTATCCAAGAAAAAGCTGTAAGATTTTGTTGCAAAAAGTCTCAACAACTTGCAGTTTAAATATCTTACATAATTAATTTAATGGACGAGACAAAATTACTTTCAAATTTGTATCAAGCTAAATTTTTAGATACTTCAACAAAATTACTCTTTCTATGTAGATAATAAGTATAATTTTTTTTTCTAATTTACAAACGAATTAATTTATACTTTCTTTGGAAATCTGGTATTTTTTTTAACTTTGTACCAACTTGAGCATTCTAATTATACAACATAATTATTTTGATAATCCAACAAAATTATTTTTAGATCTGTATTATACATATATAACTACATATTTCAAGAAAAACGTTTTTCCCTTGTACAATGTCCAAATGTAACGTTGCTAATTACGCTTAAACGTTCCGCATAATAATTTCGATAATCCAATAAAATTATTTTCAGATCTCTCTCTGTCTAGCTAAATTATTAAATACTTCAGCGAAATCATTCTTTTCCGCAACAATGTAACCGGCGCTGTCACTGATTTCTCATGGTAGACATTTGTGTTCGAGTACGTCACGTCATAAAGCGAAAATTGTTCTCAAATGCGTTATCGATACTACGCCGATAAATCTGTGGGATAGCTCAGGGCATCGTTACATCTAACCGACATAGTCGAGACCGCTAGAGCCCCCCTTCGAGCGGTGCATCGCGACCGACATTGCCCTTTGCGGGGACGCTGCTCTTCGTCTTGCAGACGAGCGTCGTGACTTTAAGATCAAACCCGGTGCATCGGTATATATCCGTGTATCTCTCGAGGCGCATCCGCGCGCGCCTTTATGTAACGCGCTCATCGGGACACACGGGCTCATTAGCCGTGGCATTACTTGCCGGAAGATCGCCGTGTAAATTATCGGCGTATGCACACCCACCGATCTGTTCGCGATCGGTCGACCAAAGGGATAGGTCGCGGCATCGCTCCCTGGGGGTCAACCAAGATAGCGGTACTGGCACGGCCCTTTGTCAGCCCTTTGACGATTTAATAATCGGACGGCAGCGAATACGCGTACATCTTTATTTGACGTAGCTGTAATCAATGGTTAATAAATACATTTGGAGTATATATAT
>NW_017305987.1:4754370-4767223 GCF_001594115.1 Trachymyrmex septentrionalis | reverse complement strand
ATATATAGACTTTATTTTTTATAGTAGTGTTCTGCAAGAATTATATATAAACGAATACATCTGTTACATTCATAATTAATACTAAATTTTGTTTGATCTTAGGAATATTTTTGCTGTTAATTAATTTTTTTGTAAATTTGTTTACTGAAATTGGCCGAAATTGGAATCGGACCGTCCTGTTAATTAACCGTGGCGGCTTTAATTGTCATCTAATTAATTATTAAATAATTTCCTATCATTAGAACTGTATATTGTTTACCGCGCTAACGTTCTCTTAATTGTAATTGTTTTCATTAATTAATTTTGTTAAAACAAGATTCTAATATGTTGGCAATTCTCTAAAACAGGGACGAATTTTGTATACTTTTTTTCAGACAGCATTTTTATAATTTCTTAGATGTTCTTAAAGCAATGAATTTGTGGGACAAATTCTCTGCTGAAATTCCATCTGATTGATCGGGAATGATACCGAGACATTTATCCGCTATATGAGATTTTCAAAGAGCGCTCATTTCATTGACAGATGGACTGACTGATAGAAACGTTGAAATACGGCTAGGAATTTATTAGTAAAGACGTCACAGCAGGATACCAATTTTTTTTCACGCAATCAAGGTTCAATATCCAAGCGGCAGCTTAGTTATAGCGGTAAATGACAGTGTAGATTGCCTTCGACGCCGATTATTGACTGTGGGTTTTCGACGTTGCGTCAGAATGACATCCTGCGAAAGGATCACGATGGATCCCCTTTGATAAGCGAGAATCGAATTACAATTTGTATGGCCAAATTACGCATACAAAAGATCCTGCCAAGCTTAGACAGCTAATACTCTCTGAAGGATCTCGCGAAAGTATCACGCCGTCCCGATCTCTGTTTCGAGTTATCTTGATTCAAATCATCATTATTTGTCTCCCACGTGAACGCGTAATCGATCCAAATTAATTTGTTACACACAGCAGTAGCCTTATGCGAGTCACTTCGAATAGACGCGTTGCCATTGGAAGGATTATTAGGATTTAATTTTAGATCTGATTTCATTTGTCTCGATTACACTGTCCTCTTTTCCATTTTTTTTTTCAAGGAAAAATAGGATAGAATTATCATATACATTTATCTATTTTATTACGAGGATAATAACAGTTTTAATATTAATAGCAGTTTTTATATTGAGAGAGAGATGTCTAGAACTATATTATTATACGCTCACGTAATACATGACGATATCCAGACGTGTATTATTCATTAATCAGGCAAGTGAAGCTCAGACAACTGGTCTGCACAGCGTCAACAACAGGTGTCGTAAACTGTCGCGTTTCTAGAATAACTCTCGACTATTACATTCTTTGGTTTATTATACGATTTTTAAAAGGCGGCTTAAACGTATTTTTTCTGCATTTTTCTTCACGATGGATTTTTTTGATTGCTGAGACGTTTTAGTTAAGCAAGTAAATGACGTTTATAATCCTAATGAACTCTGTTCAGTCATATAATAAACTTCTATCTAAAACCGGTCGTGCATATATCGTGGCATCACACATTCGATTAAAGGATTTATTCGGATGCGAACAAGTTGTTTATTACTTGGAAAACTAGAAAATCGTGGAATTTTTTTTACACCTAAGGGGATTTTTTACACTTAAAAAAATTAGAGATTTTTATGTATTATATAGTTATAAAAAATTTAAATATATTTTTGTATATATATGAAAATAAATTTGACAGTATTAAGTTCCTTTCACTGTTTATGTACAATTTTAAGTAATATATATTTTAAATAATAAATATCAAATATGTCAAAAATTACACTGATTTACAAGATTTCTACTTCTCAACATTTGAATGACGATTTTTATGTATTTGATTTCCTAGAATAAAAGAAGAAAAAATTGTAAATCGTTTGTAGAGTATTTTCAAAAACAAAATTTTAGGTTTCTCAAAATCTATCCGATAGAATTTTTTTATTCTTATATTCTTTTTCAACAGCTAAAAATACCTAAGAATCATCATCAAGTGTTGAGAAGCGGGGATCTTGTAACATAGTGTAATCAATAATACAGATCCGATCGTACCTTCTTGTTAGTTCAGTTATTGGAACATTTACCTCATAACCGACGAAAAAAAAAAAAAAGAAAAAAACAACGGGCATTGATTTCAGACTTGGGCCATCCGTAAACGAAACACGACATGAGTAAGATATAGCCTTCGTTACTTTCGAATCTGCTGCCGAGTGATGTATGTTCGGCAAGGATCGCAAGCGTACAGTGTCTCCGTTCTTTTTTACCATTACTCTTCGTACATACGTATGTAACGTACGCCGGGGAATCGTTCGATGACTGATGGCGATTGTCCGGCACCAGGCGACGCGACCGTGATCTTGGTGGATAGCCTTGAACATGCGCGTCTCAGCATAATCCACCGAGTGTGTACGTATACATTCGCGTGCGCGTGTGTCTCAGGTAGAAAATAATTCCTCCTTTCCCTCGACCGGTGCCGCACTATATCTCTCGATTCCACCAGCCGCGCTAGCCGTGTAATTGTTAAGGATCGCTCATGTATCGTTGAGCAGCGACATGTAAGTGAAATACACTACTGTTCAACGGGGGGCATCGGCGAAAATTCATACAATATCCGTACGCTATAATTAATCGTTCCTCGTTGGATTCGCTCGGTTAAATTTACACAATATTAGATGCAGAATAAGAGAGAGAGAGAGAGAGAGAGAGAGAATGCGCTTTATATCTTTTTTCCTGATGGGTTCCGGTAGCCGCAGCGCGTAAAAATGATTTACGGTCCGCCGTATTTCGAGGCGCGCCTTTTTGCTATTTATGCGAATCTGCGGACGAGGCGTGTCGTAACGTTAATCCACGAGCGAGTATTACCTCATGTCATTCGCACTTCAAGGAAATTATCTTCTTACGTACGAGAACTAATTGCAGTCAGGAATCTCTTCGTGGATGGCTTCTCAGCTTTATTATCCAACGTACAATATCGTCCCTTATCAACTATTATACTTATTGAACATGTCACCTTGTTAAGTATTTTATGTTATACGAACTATTACGTATACTTAGCGGTTATTATTTTACAATTGTATGTACCAGCTATCCCTCGTTACACAGCGTTGCACTGTTACGCCAATGTAATTACGCCGCTATCTCGAGTCGCTTTATCTGAGACATACAGATGAATCTCTAAATTGCACGTAGCTTCGCGTATCGACCTGTTCACGCGGCATCGTCCATCATACCTCTTCGTGTAGCAACAGAAAAAAAAATGTCTGTCCCTCGACACGAGGAAGGTCGACATTGCGAATCGTGATGTCCCGCTGATGCACGATTATGATAATACATGCACCTTTCTCCGTGTCCGCGTGATATCCGGACGCAAGATCGTGTAACGGAGTGTTTTGGCGTAAATTTATGTAGAAAAGCTTTAAAAAAGATCTCATTAATATATGAGGCCCTGACAAATCATTTGTTACGAGCTATGTCCAAGCTATCTGTATCCACTAGGACCCAATTAATTTTAAGACATAATCCCAGTGGGTACAGATAGCTTGGGCCCTGCATGGCTTGTAACAAACGATCGTCAGGGCCTTATAAGGAAATATTACCGGGTTTTTTCTGAGAAAATCTTTTTTTATAAGGAAATTTTATTAGATCCTTTTTTTTTCAATATATTATACTATAATCCTATCTTTAATTAACATCCTCTTTAACATCCCAAAAACGTTCAATGTTTGTTGAAGTCTTGCTTACATTTTTCAAATTGTACAATCTTAGTGTAATATCTAATAGAGCTCTGATTTGATAAGATATTCTTTTTTATGACATCCCCGTATTATTCTTATCAAGGCTAATAGCTTTATGATATTAATCCTAACAATTTCCTACACGAGAGGAGATCATGCCTTACATTCGCGGGAGCGAAGTCAATGATCTCTATCGCGATCACGCGCCTCCTTTCATGGAAGAAGAAGGAAACGAAAAGGATCAATATGCGGGTGCACGGCGAGTGCCTCTCGAGATCCCGCGGGATAAATCGCGCGCGGCAAAGATGAATTTTCGTCTCGGCATCTCGGACGGTGGATGCGGAAATAACGCATCAATTACGGCCCAAGAAGAGAAAAAGAGAGAGAGAGAGAGAGAGAGAGAGAGAGAGAGAGAGAGAGAAGGAAGGAAGGAAGGAGAAAGGGAGATGCAATATCTTAAATCACGAGCGTGTACATTAATTCCGGATAGTCGCAATTTATATGATTTATATTCAATCACCCGTGCCCTCGAGCGCTCGTACGTTACCGCGCGAATTTTTCGCGCGAGGCCACGGTGCGGATTATTCAGCGGCTACTTACACGCGGGCACGATTCGTTAAGCTTTGCGAGGCAGTATCGGGTTGAAGCAGCAACGTAAGACGCGCGAAGGTGTGTTGTCTACTATATATTACCCATCTTATTTTACGGGTATAACAAGCGCACTATTCCTTTCAAAAGAGTTTAAGGTGGGTGTACAGCCGAAGATGGTGAAAAGCAATAACTGAAGAATGGGGAAATTAATCAATCGTAAAAGTTCCTTATCTCGCCGTTTATTTTAATGCAGTACAATCAAGAAGTAATATATTTCTGAACATATATAACAATAATATCAGTAATCTTTATTGTAATACGTCAAAATATTGTTGGAATAATATTATATAGCACAGAAATTATACCATTTAATAATTTTAATATATTTACTTAAAAAATGTATACATTATCACGCAAAATTTTCGAGCATTTTTTTAAAGTAAAAAAAAAATTAATTAACTTTATTTATTAATATTGTGAAAGCATCAAAATTTATATTATTTTAATCATCAATTTTTTATTTCGATAGTATACGTTTGAAAAATAAAAATTGATATTTAATAAGATAATTATATTTGTAAAGAAACGTTTTTAAAAATTATAGAGTGCTCCCCAAACTTTTGAGCTGTAATGCACGTATGAAAATATTATAATCCAATATTTAATTATTCAACATTTTTTACGTTAAAATCGGGTTCTTTAAAAAAATGATAATATATTTATATACACAAGTAATAGTATATTTTTAATGTCTTACGTGAATTTAGTATTTAGTGAAAAATATACACATCAAAATATTATATTTTTTAATTATTTTAACATATTTTTTTTTACATTTGCCGATAAACCTTGATTATCTCAAGAGTGATAATACAAGTAATTATATATTTCGCACTCGTTTTTTGCACGATCGATATCCTTGCCTACAAAAATATGCTAATCTTTCTTCTTTCCGAAATCGCATCGACGCGATCGCATTTCGATCCAGGAAACGTTTCGGGATGCGGTCGGCTACTTTTTACGAGTCTCGATTCGCCCGTCCGCGTTCCATTGTTGCCCCGAGATCTGCATACGATTTAATAGAACACCGAGGAGCTCCATTGTGCGTTCCTGAGGATCTTACGTAACGGCACGATGCACGATAATGTCTTCAACGTATAGCCGTACGCGTGAGTTTGATACGATGATACCGGAAGATTCCTCCAGGCAATAGACGCGTAATCGTCGTAATTCCCGTTTCATCATCGCTATCATTTCTTCGGGAACTTTGCGCAAGAAAAATACATCATTGCCGATTGATTGTAAAATTCGCTCGAGAATCATGCGGCATAGAATTGTATGGACCTAATACCGGAAGATCCGTGATGTACGCGACGCGAATAATTGAGAAACGGTCCCGCAAAATGGTTCTATCCGTGAAGCTCTTATTGTTTCTTCTCGCGTAATCTCTTATGTATTCTCGGGCTGCAACCGCAACTTCGAAAGTGCACTTGCGTCTCCCTCGTCGGGATCGATCCGCGCGCGATTTAATGGAACATCGGCATTATGCAATCGACCGACCGCGCTCGATATGATCTTTGATGTACGCGTAATCGCGCGCGCGCGCGTGTGTGTGTGTGTGTGTGTTACTCACTATCTGGATTAATCGCGCGCGTGTTCGCACCGCAAGTGATTTATGCGAAATGCGTCGGGGATGACCGTGACCCTCCGATCGATCGGTACAAGAGATCATGGATCCAGGAAGCGAGACGCGTCTTTCCTCGCTCGTCTCCTGTGAATTTTGCCCAATCGCCTTCTGTATCATCATGCTGTCAAATACAGCAATCAATCACGTGACTCTGCAATTATGAGCGTTTAAGTGTTACGTATATGTAACTTCCTCTAACGTGATTATAGGATAATTGAGAACTGGCTTCTAATTACAAGCAGATTTACCAATAGTATACCTGAGTAGCAAAACTGTCTTTACATGATGTATGTTCTCTGACAATACGTGAGAATGTGAAAGCTTTTATTTGAGTGTGTAAAAATATGTTTGTACTTCAATCGAGATATGCACATAAAGATGTTTTGTATTAGTTTCAGTATGATACAATCTATGATACAATCGCGATCATTAGAGTGTTTATTATTGAAAAAAGACTGAGTTTTTCTTTATATAATTGCTTCGCAAATTGCGAGCTTAACTAATTGTCAAGATCCATCTGATATAACATTATGCGATAAAAAACATCTTGTGTTTGTGAGACCGATCCTTGTTAAAATTTTTATGTTGAATTCTAATTTATTTGAGCGTTAATTTAACGTAGGTAATGTGATTGTGTTATTGTGAATATTTTGTGTTAAATTAATATTTAACATTTGTCAATATTAAAATAATACAATTCATGAGTAAATGAACAAATAACACAAATAATGTAGTTTATATAAACATAAATTTTAAAATAAATGAAGAAAAAAATGTGAATGTACGCGTTAATTTAACGTATTATAAATGTTTAATTTTACTGAAGTAATCCTGATCTACAATGTCATAAATCATGTTTAAATTTTGCTTTAATCTTACAATGGTTGCAGAGAAAGCAACTTTACAACTGTTGTAAAATTCTTCAATATGATTGAATGTTTGGTTGAATGACAGCTTGTAGTTATTAATTGGAGATTTAACTATATTACCATGTCATAACTCAAGAGAAAAGGATTTGAGTCGCAGCATTCCTTTCATGTAATTCTTTTTGCGACTTATTGTCAATGTATGTACTAAATATACTAATTCTTTAACGGGATCTGTTAAACACGTTTCGAAAGCTCTGACTCTCAGTCGGTCGATGATCGCTGTCGAGACGGTGATCCGTTACATAATTATCGCAGGATTATGCGTGTTCAATGACCGGAGTGTCCTCCGTACTCTCATCGTGGATCATTGACGGAAACGGATATACGCTTCATAAAACAAATCATTTGTACGCAGACGCGATTGCATTACGATTCTACAGAAACTCTCGCCAGAGAAGATGCATCGAATCTCGAATCTCCTCAAATCATATCGTTGTAAAACTACGTACCGATAATTAGGTATTATCTCTTGAAATATTCGCTATAATTAATTTATTTTTAACACCACGTTTAATTATGAATGAAAATATTTGTCATTTAAACAATAATATGTTAGGATATTGCTATATTAATTATTCTCGTTGTGAAATAATAAAATCACGCTAGGAAGTTGAGAGGAATCGTTTATAAATAATGAACATCACGAACATACATCTCGCTTAGGCTTCTTCACAGAATAAGCATCAATGGTCTGACTTTTTATGGTAATACGAGACTATGTTAAGGCAAGAATTGACAGGCAATTGCCTAACACGCGTACTATCGATACAGAAGATAATTCTACGCTATCGCGATAACTTGTCGATCAAATTAATTTATGAAATAGCCGTTCTGTCATTCCTTCGGGTGACTCCAGGTTTATGACCGGCTGGCAGTAGGAAAATTATTAAAGTTCTTTTGACTGTACACAATATCAGTTAAAAGTATCAGTAAAAAAAATCAGCTGACATTAGTAAAAAACTTTTTTCATTAAATAATTTGATTTATTGTAATTTTATGCAGTAAAATGACTATCTATTTTGCTGAAATTTTAAATAAGTAACTTTTAAATGAGTAAGTGGATTCAAGTAAACTTTTGCATGAATATTTATTAGAATTTTATTAGTATGTATAAAAAATTTCAAAATTTTATTTAATTCATAATGCTTATCAAATTTGCAAATAAATACAAAATACGATTTTATATAAGAATCAAGGCAAACAAAAAATTAAGTAATTTTTAAAGCAATGAGAGAATTGTACTCAAATTTTACACAGATTTTCAGTTGTAATAATAGAATAATTTATAAAATTTTTATATTCTTGATAATATTTTGAGACACGTGACACACATCTTTAAGAGTCTCGAAGGATAAAAAAAATTCGTCTATGAAGAAATTAAAGCTCACTTCTCTTAATCTCAATTGATGCGTTAAAAAGAATAATCAATCATCTCGAGATCGTGATGGCCTCGTTAAAAAGTAACATTTTGACTCGGATGCGGTCGTTTGATCTGTGTCATTATAGTTTCATCGTTATTGCGCATCTACGATTAGAATAGCATAATTATTGATTCTCGAAAAACGTGTTGTTATTTGTCGTTGCTATCTAATTATTCAAATTCGTCAGTCGCAGCAATTTAATCATCATAACGACGGTAAAGTGCCATTTGCGATAATAACGACAATAAATCCAAGCGAGAGATAATTATCGTCACTGTGACTAAGCGACTGCATTAGCTGAACATGCACGTCATATTGATTATCTTTTTAGTGCGGTCGGTTCCGCTTTATTTAATCCGCGGTGAATGAACGAGCGAATTTTTGGCCGCGAAGGATCATTATGTGCGTTGTCGGGGATTTTATGAACCATCCATTACGTCGATCGAAACTGACAATTTGTAATTATCATTGTTACGAGGTTTGTCGCCAACGGCAAGACAAACTGTCCGAGACAGATCGGTGACTCGAATCGAGAAATCGGCCGATCGATAAAATTATTTCGGTCTCGCATCGTGGCATATTGTGGCTCGCCGTGACTGTGTACGCCTTCACGGATCAGAAGACGACTCTCCCTGCAGATGATATCTGACTAGCTTTAAATAATGGGACCTTGCTGCGAGTGAGTTCGACGTTCCACGTCGTAAACTCGTAATCATTTATGCTACATTCCCGACTCGTGCGAGTAATACGTTCCCGAAGAGACGAACGATTCCTCTTACGTAAAATAAAATAAAACATACCTTTCTCTATCTATTTTTAACTTTTTTAGAGTTACAGTAATTTTGTTGTTTACAATAATTTGTTGAGGCAAAATTGATTAAAACCAATAAGGTTTAATTTACTTTTTAAAAGTTTATTTTCTCTTTGTACTTTCATAATATATTTTGTACGGTACACTTGTAAAACACTTTAATGTGGCATTTTTTAATTACCGCTTGTCGTTTCCATTAGGAACAGAAAATATGAGTGTGATATTTCACATTAGCGCTGAATGATAAAACTTGTTAAAGTCCTCGACACCGGCTTCTCCCCGCTGGGAAATAAATTTCAATTTACAAGAATTCATCGATGAACCATTATGCATCCACTGCAAGACGAGACAAGGCGCGCCCGACCGAGTGTTGAATAATCGTCGCCTCGTTCGATGTCGTCCCTCGCATCCGCGCAAGGGTGCAACGCAATTTGCAGCTGCATAGGCGAGGCAGGAGGAGAGCGCATGCTTGCGTTACCTCGGGACTTCCGTGTAGATCATTGATCACGCCGGATTAAGGAGATTTGTCGTCGCGTGGTAGCGGAAGCGTGGGCAGAGAACGATCCTCTTTGTCGTGTCTACCCGACAAGAGAGAAGGGAATATGCTTGGCGACTTCCTGCTTCTCCTCTGGACGTTGCATCCGACCGGCTGTCGCTCGCAACCAACGCAGATCGCGCACTTTTTCCGGATTATTACTGTGTATTCATTAAACTCGCGGGCCTTGATTGCATCAAATTGCCGGAACGGACGATACCGTATGAAACGGTTACATAAGGGTATCCGCGATTGCGAACGTTTCGACTACTGATGATGAATGGCGTGGACAATGCCGGGCGGACAATAGCTTCACGCTCGCCACGAGCTACTTCGTGCGTCCGACTAGAATTCATTTGACTTTTTTTTTTATTGAAACGCTCTATTTCCATCGCGCAATCATATCTCCACGAACATCTGACGAGGTTAATATAAAATATAATTTTTTTTCTCTTTGTACCCATATTTCAATTTGATAAAATCATATATACTGTTACAAATTCATAATGTCAAGTTACATTCACGTTTGAATTATTTTTAATTATTTATATGTATAAGTAGCCACTGCTCCTATTCAGTATATCATTAACTTAATTAAAACAATGAAGTTGAACAATTTAGCTCGAGAAAATGTATTAAATTTGACTTGAATTCAATTTATTATTTACTAAGTGTGTGTGTGTTAATATGAACGTTGTTTACTTCGAACCATAAAAATAGATTGATATTGACATGAGATAGAAATAATAAAATGTTATTTAAGTGAAGGGATCGGATTGCTCCTTTAATATCTAATACTGTAGCGCCGTCGGGTTAATAGAAATGTAGCTGAAATTAAATTCCGGTAACGATAATAGAAAATGTACAGAGAGTGTAGCTTTCTTAAAATAATTATACGAACGGAAAAGAGAAAAGTCAAATATTATAGTTGAAGTAGTTTACTGGCCTGCGCAGTTTAAGAAACTGACGAGATCTTATCGTAGCGTTTGCGGATTCTGCGCCTGTTTGTCTGGCTGGGTCTTATGAGATCTTCGGTTCTCATTTCCGCTTTCATTTCGCTCAACTTTTCCTGATTTGCAAGTCGGGTAGCATACTGTTACGCTCATTACAGATTATTCTAGCGCGATTAAAGCTAGCTGTTATGTGAGATACGCTTTTACAACCGCCGCTTCGCGTAATACTTTTACAAAAGTATCAATACTCAGTAAGCGACATTATGCGATTGTAATTACCAATCTTACGATTGTAATTTTTAATTAACTCTGTTTCAGAATGATGATGTAAAATATAAAATTAAAATTAGCTCATTATTTTATTATAAGCAAATACTTTATTGCCAGTTCAATTTATTAAATTAATATAAAATCACATTATTATTTTAATACATTTTAATGGCAATTGAGAAGTAATTTTAAATTGAATAATTTTAAATTAATGTTAAATGAATTATTATTTGTTAGCAAATCGGTATATCAAAGTACCAATCAATCGTGACTCTGTCCTTTTCTTTTTATATCATCGATCTGGAGAGACCAAATGCTCGCAGATATATCGTAATATTGAGCCATTGCGCGAGACCTCGTGACATCGAGATCATCTCCGAGGCCAAGGTTCCGTGAATAAAGCCGCAGATAATATTCACAGATACGAAGCAACCCGGAGGGTTATCTTCAACACGAGGGACTAGCGCGACTCTAAAAATCCGATCAACAAAGCGACCCCCTCGAAACGGGACGTATAAATTGCAAGGGCTCAGAGAGCGGGTCTTATTGGGGAACTGCTCCTCGAAGAAGAAGAATAATACAACGTGTTAAGACGTGTTCTGATCGTTCTTCGTGTACCGGACTATGTATATAGAAATGAAATACTGCTTTAAAATAATTCTTGACAGCAATTTTTTAAGGTACTTGAAAAAGAAATTCAGTTATATGTTTATAATATAAAATTAAATTTTAGAACTTACTTTAAAATTGAATAGCCTCGGCCTTAAATGTAAAGCACCTTTAATTTATACCTTTAAAAGAATACTAGGAGGTAATAAAAGTTAAAGGAGAACTAAAAAAAAAAATTCTTACAAAAATAAATATTATTTTTCAGTAAAACTATTTTTGTAATTTATTTTTTATTAGATAAAACATTTACGCCTATTTTTATGGGTCTGCTTTATGACTAAGACTGTAAGATAATTGTTATTTATTTTCTAAGAAAAATAAATATTTACATATAGAGACTTTCAGATAGATATATTATCTCTCTCATCAAGCAAGTAAAAAATTACTATGAATTTAGTACTACTAAAAATATTTTTAAGAACGGAAATATAGATTGTATAATACTTTCATTAATCGCAATTCATTTTTATAATATATGTGGATGATTTAGAAGAATTGTTTTCTAAAACTATGTGAAAAAGGGGAGCATTTGGAAAATATTCTATCAAATATTTTTACACAATTTCTATATGCGTGTATGAATATCTGTATGCTTAGTTCAAATCGCATCGCATTACACGTGAAGGTAAGGGTGACTACAAGCCTGAAATATTTAACTGCTGCGATCGCGCTTAGCTAAGCGGCATTAGGTTTCGGAAGCCGACGAAGAGGCGACGAGTCGCGCGGCAATATCGTGGAATATCTTAGAACTTACGTACCATATTATGTAATGACACTGGTAATAGAGACATATTTACCATATAGACAGACATATTATGACACTTTAAGTCGTAATTGCCACCTTACTCCCTAACATCTGCTGACTGCATCAGGAAATACTTACTTCCTGTCGCGACTCACTTGCAAATTCTACGCGATATGCTTATTAAGACTTTCTAACTTTTATATTATAGGTGTAAGATGGACAGCGGAAATTTTTATCAAGCGTGAGATAAGAGAGGGATAACGATAAATCTGTAGCACGTGCTGATGACTGAATAGCTGAAAATTGGAATATATATGTTTCGTAAAAATTAAGAGATTTTGTAAATTTAAAATTGAAGCAATTTATTTTTGCAAAGCTACAATTAATTTTTTAGATTATAAACAAATCGGAATTTGAGAAGAATTGTCGATAAACGGTAAAGTATTAATTTTCAGTTAATTTCTAGACTATTTAAGCAAATTTTAAGATA
>NW_017305987.1:4749944-4754270 GCF_001594115.1 Trachymyrmex septentrionalis | reverse complement strand
TGAGAAGAATTGTCGATAAACGGTAAAGTATTAATTTTCAGTTAATTTATAGACTATTTAAGCAAATTTTAAGATATACTCGTATTTGGTATGTAGAAAAACTAAAGTTCAATGATAATCCATGCAGTATTGAAAAACTTGAAACACTCCATAAGATTACGATGATTTATTAGGCTGCCTCGGCCTATAAAATACGCTCTTCTGAGAAATAATAAAAACGAAGAATAATAGAAGTTAATAAAGCTAAAGCATATGTTCATGGAAAATACGTCAATTGTTACGCAGCTACTATTATTTTATCGTTCTCGCAATCGGAGCTTCGACACGAATACTGCATGAACACACGATAATTTCATAGAAGCATACAAGCAATAATTCCTCCCTTCAAACAAAGGCCGCTCGTCGACGTGAGAATGCATTACGTTGAAGTTATTAAAATTGCAGCACGATACACGATGCGCGCGTTTGTTACGATAATAAAACAGGCATTAAGATAAAAAAATAAGAAGATAAAAAACAGAACCGAACTGGGCCTCGTGAAGAAAAGTGGGACAGTAAAACGATACGCGCGATTCGCGAGGCCCGGACTCACGCATCTCACGTCGAATCTGGGGTGTCCGCCTTTCGTGGGTCCAGCCCGCGAGTGTGTGACACATCTCAGAGTCATCTCACGTGCCGCCCGCATTGTAGTTCACTCGGGCAGTCAGCCAGCCAACCAACCAACCAGTCAGTCCGTGGCCGTCAAGACTCGAGAGGATCGGGAACCAGCGGAACGAGAACAGAGACAACACTGACCTTCCTCATACACGTGTCCACATAAAATATTACGATGCGATCACGTTCGCGACGACAATTCGCGAACTTGCGACAGTGAGCCTTGTCTCTCTATCCATCTTTTTTCCGCTTTTACAGTGCTTATACAGTCGCGATTTTGATGGTTACCTACTTTAAATCTGAATTGTATAATAGTGTTTTATATATAGACAGAACTATTTTAATGAAGTATTGAAAAATTTAATTAGATGTATATACAGATCTGAAAATAATCTTGTTGGATTATGAAAATTATTGTATTATGTAGGACACTTAAGAATAATGAGCAATATTACAAAAGGTTTTGACATTTCAGAAACTAGCTTGAGTGTTCTATATAATTATTTTGATGATCTAAATTATTTTCAGATCTGTGTCTAGCATAATTTTTAGATACTTTAATAAAAAAAAAAAAAACTCTGTTCTTTTTGTGTAGCTGAGAAAAAATGTACTAAATTTTTTATATTTTGATAAATATTTATTTTAATAGTACTAAGTTAACGTTTGCCCCCAGTAAATAAATATTTATTAAATAAGACTGATATTTAAATGAAATGAAATATAAAGAAAATAATATTTAAATCGAATTAATGTTTTTTGTATAAAAAATAAATACGTATTTACATTCAGTAAATATTCAGCTAGTACTATTCGAATAAATATCTATTAAAGCCTAGTACATTTTTTTAGTGAGTAGTAAAATTTAACATATTAAAATACAATTATATTTTTTAAATTGTTCATCGATTCAAATATTTTTTCGAATTATTGTATGTAGTAGGAAATTTTCGGATTTTTGTTATTTTTTTTTTTTTTGTTTATCACGTTCTCTACTTTAAGTTTCCTCGAGACTGATGAAAATTCCGCGTAGAGTAGAAGGTTAGACGACAATTCCCGCGATTTTGGTTGAGATTAGGTAGACTGCATTATTCAGAGCTCGGGTTGGCGGGATACTCGTGTATATTTATAAGCAGGCTGCACAACAGGGCGGATTCCACGTCGCGATTTGCACGTTCGGAATATCTGTTTCGTTGAAATGTATCTCTAAAATGTTGAATTGGTTGTCGAGCCTGCAATGTCTTGGATTACCGTATACACGATGACAAGTTATTATTCTAGCAATCAGAAATTGATCTTTATATCGTTCATTTACTTCAACAACGACACAACTAAAAGACGAAGTTATCCAAAAAATAAATTCGAACATCTGGAATTATTAAAATCTTAATTTTGAGTATTAATTTTGAAATGCAATTTTTAATGTAATAACTGATTTTAGAGAAATAAAAATGTGTAACTCGTAAGTATGTTTTCTTTTTATATTTCTATTCTTTTTTTTTTCTAATGATATATTTTTATTATATTGTTGTTATAACAAATGATACATGTTTGAGTAATACCTTATTATTTTAAAATCAAGGAGTCGAACTAAAAATTTCAGAAAACTTAAAAACACTTTATGGAAAAAGTAACTTTTATACATTTTCTATTGCTTTTCTACCAGAAAATTCTTAAAAAATTTTTTTATTGTTCAGAAATTATAGTAATATATTAAAAACAATTCTGTAGTGTCACAAATCCTACAGAATTTTAAATTCTCAAAACGCATCGGCTTCGAGTTTATAACTTCGAAGCCGCAGGAAATACTTTAACACAGAATAACGCGTTACGTGAGAATCGCAAATGAAAACTGAGCCGCCGTATGTCACGATAATCCCCGAATTCACGGGATCTTTTCATGGGACATTAGAATCATTCATACCGACACGAAATAACATTTATTGAATTCTTTAACGAACTCACAAGCCGAGCCTCTACGTTACTGGTTAATTACTACTAAATTAGGTTCGTTACAGCTGTATCGTCTCTCGAGTTTTTTACTGATTCGAGAAGCATCCGCTTTGGGGGTCGGGCCCGCTTACGGACAATGAGAGAATAAATTCGTGACGCGCAGCATCTTCTCTCGATCCTTGCCGACGAGCTCTTAATGATCCCCCAGCGGAACATGCTTGTACGTAGATATTATTATGGCGTGCGTTCTTCGGCATTTTACAGTACGAACGAATTTTCGAAGCGAAGCGAAACGAGCAACGCCCATTATCTGCACGATATGGCTGTCGGCGGACGTTATTGTACCATGAGAAAACCGCGAGGAGCAATTCTTGAGTATAAGTACAGAGAAACGAGAAATTTGCTCGAGTACGAAATTAAAAAGAATAGTTTATGGACACATCGCTGCGTTGATGGAAAATTGTCACCTCTCAAAATTAGCAATTTTTTTAATAGAACATTTTTAAAACTGTGAATTGTTACGTATAACGTTTTAATTAGGATGGTGAATACAATGTCTTTAACTTTATTTTCTTTTCGTATTATGCTTTTAATTACAATATGTAGCTTTTCTATCGACGCAGCGATATAATAATATTGCACTGAAATTTATGTTTATTTAATATTTCTCATTTCAGATTTTTTTTTTACGAAAGTTAATTTATTGGCAGAAACTAATAATTTTCTTTTCATTAAAAAATTTTAATTGTACATGACAGAACGATTTTGTTGAAGTATCTAAAAAAGCTGGATATATAAATCTGAAAACAATGTTCTTGAACTATCAAAATAATTATGTGAAATATTTAAACATTGATGACAGCACTGTAAAGTTTTGACAAAATTAAAAGCATCCTACACAATTATTTTGGTGGATCGAAACAAAATTATTTTCAAATCTTTTTCTCTCTCTCTCTTTCTCTCCCTATCTCTATATCTCCATCTCTCTTTTTCTCTCTGCACATGCATGTGTGTATCTAATGAAATATTTAACCGTAGATGCTTTTGAATGAACTCAAGTGAAATGCCGGATCCATGAGCGCGACTCGGACCGTTTTTACAATCGCGACAGACGATTATTAGTCCGTCGAGCACGTGGAACTGTGAGAGAAGTAACGGTACCGAACCTCTCGTATCCCCAAACCATTCTCTGAAGAACACCGTTACTTGAAGAACTTCTCTCCGCGAGAATTTTTTTCGTTTCGCATGTCGCACGCAAATCTAATTGAGAACTTAATTACATTTGCTGTGTAGCGTAAAGAAGAAACGGTCAATGTTCTTCCGGTTTTCACCGAGACGCTCTGACGGATGATGATTGCAAACAGCGATTCGCATTAATCCGTAGAAAATTCCTCCTTTCCGTCGTCGGATCCGTGAAACGGATCCAGAAACGGATCAGAATCTGTAATTGCTTCAATTACACATCATAGTATCATTGTTTAGCACATGCGATCAGTTAACATGTAGATATCGCGTTAAGACGTATTTCTTCAATGTGATATCTAACGAATACTAGCATAACTGTAAAGAAAAACTTATTGCAAAGTACATATTTATAATTTTATTTCGTTCTCTTTTTTGCAAGCCACTAGAACTTTTTTTTATTTTATCATAACAAATGATTAATATAACGTATTCTGTGAATTTTAGTTATTTTTACGCGAGTCATTAAAATTAAATTCG